>NC_134831.1:163293424-163361526 GCF_004210375.1 Tachypleus tridentatus | reverse complement strand
AAAGTGTCAGGCACCAACTATTTGGTACCTGACACTTTGCATCTGCTGGCTAGCAGAGACAGCAATTGAATCTTGGTAGTGTCAGTTTGTGTTTTAGTGAATACTCCTGAAGGAACTGTAAAGTTAATCATTGACTGTCTAATTAATTAAAAACCATTTATCTCTTCTGTGCTGAGAGAAATGCATCACACACACAATTGCTTGAAATACTCAATGCTATAGAAAATAAACTTACTGTTGTTGTATTAATGTGCACAACTATTGTGCACCTGAAAATCTTCCCACAGATCTCAGTGTTATGGTATTAAACAACTTCTAATGCATATAATACATAATATAAAGAATACTGATATGCATTAATCTTGGAATTTGATTTAAGTTGCATTTGAACTTACAGTCCTCAAACAGAACAAAACCTGTAATGAAGATGAAATTTACTATAATTCTGAATTTTCTATGTATATCTATTCAAAATAAGGTAAGCTTTTAGTAAAATGTACAAGTCTATTGTAATGTAAGAAATCAGATGTGTTACAAAAGTATTTATACTCAAAGGTATGGATTAACTGGAAACATCAGCCTGATTTGGCCTCTTACAAATTGTAATATAGTGATGTTCATGTGAAGAATAAATACTTTTGTCCACCAAACAATTTACACACTGCATTTGCCCAGGTTCCATAAACTACTCATGAGATGCTAAAAAACTGTTTTTACCACTGCTTCCTCCTACTGTCCGAGATGTATCATAAGGGTTCCTGGTTCGTCCATACAGATTATTGTTCGACTCCCACCACATGCACAACTCGCTTCACGCTACTAATGGCAATTGGAATGGCTCCAGCTTTCCGTAATAATGCAACCACTTCTGCATCCTCCTCGCTTTGACCCCTTTCCTAGACACTAATCCAGCACTCAATACTAACCCTAAAGTACAAAGAAAAACAATGAGGTGTTATAAATAATATTAAGTACCTAGAGCTTTCACATATCAAAGAGAAAAAAAAAATTCCTCAAGATGAAAAATGGCTTAGAACAATATTGATTGACTGATTTAGAGTTTTATGGCACAAAGCAGCTGGGCTATCTGCACCAAATGTCCGTAAAAGGTAAAAATACATTAAATGTAGTAAAATACATGAAAGGAAATAAAGGTAAAACAAAACAAAAGTATAAAACCAATGTTGACACCTAGTCTACAATGTTAAGAGAGAAAGCAGAGTAAGAAAAGTTGTAAAGGATTTTCTCTAGCAAAATGGTAATGATCACAACCCGCCAGGAAGACTAACAGGTAAGTACAAGAACCACCGTCAGTCATCTGAAGTTGGTCTTTCCAGGGTTATGTTGTCCTAACAGCCATTATCAAAAGTTAAATAAGAAAAGTGTTAAAAGACAAAAAGCAAAATCGTAATAAAAAATTAGCCAAATGTCCTGTAAAAAGGCAAAAGTAAAGTAAATGTAGTAAAATTCGTAAAAGGAAACAAAGGTGAAAACAAAACAGCAATTAAAAACAGAAAATGGCATAAAGCCAATGCTGACATCCAGTCTACAAAGTTGTAAAGGGCTTCCTCTAGCAGAATTGTAATGATCATAACCCGCCAGGAAGACTAACAGGTAAGTACAAGAACTACCGCCAGTCACCTAAAGTTAGTCTTTCCAGTCCTGGTTCCGGGTTATGTGTCATTATGGCCAGTACCAAAAAGTAAAGTAATAAGTGTTAAAAGACAGGCAGCAAAATTGTAATAACAACTCACCAGGACGACTAACGGGTAGTTTAAACAGCAGCGTTAGTCACCTGAAGTTGGCCTTTCCAGTCCTGGTGTCGAGTTATTTAATGTTCTGGCCATTTTACAATGTCAAAGTAGAGAGATTGAGACTCCGAAAAGGGAACCACAATTAAAAAGGTGTAATGAATAAATATCAAACACTTAAATGAGGTTAAAAAAGATTAATGGCCCTTAAAAAACTAAAAACTTTATCAAGGTGGACAGCGTCACCATCACCAATAACACTGTCCAATGTTACAGGCAAACCCTGGGACAGAACATGTTTAAAATAGTGCCGTTATTGAGAGTCGTAACAATGGCAAGAAAGTAAAATGTGGCTTACGGTGATTTAAGTGTCACACAAACTATACACTGGTGCATCAGTTCCAGATAAAAGAAAATGATGAGTTAAAAAACTGTGACTAATGCGTAGTCTAGTTAGTACAACTTTCTCCTTCCGAGCTTTATGGAAGCTAGACGGCCAAAGCCCAATATAGGGTTTTATTTGGAAAAGCTTGTTGTCTCGTTGCTCACTCCAAGTGGATTACCAGCTGGCATGGAGCCGAGCCTTAAATACAGGACCATAGTCCATGTACGGAATAGGCACAGTGGTGATAGCGTCGGAGCAGATAGATTTAGCTGCCGTGTCTGCAAGCTCATTCCCGCGAATACCAACGTGGCCTTGTATCCAGAAAAACTGGATAGAAGTAGATGTTAATGAGAAATGGGCCAGTCGGTTTTGAATATCAGCGAGAACAGGTGTGAGTCAACGTGAAGTGATTCCAAGGCCAGTAGAGAACTAAGGAGTCAGTATAAATAGTGCAGTCGGAATCCTGCTCAGCTTCAATATGATCCAGGGCAAGAGATATGGCGCACAGTTCAGCAGTGAACACAGAAGCTGTAGAGGGGATTCTGCACACAACCACCGAACTGCAACAAACCATGGCAGAGCCCACAGAATTACCTGATTTGGAACCATCCGTATAAAATGGAAAGATGTTCAGCAAATAAACGACGGTACATCCAATCGGGAGTATCTGCCTTTTCAGATAACTTAAAGAAAAGTCACATTTGGGGCTGTAATAAGCTATGGGGAATGAGCTGACCGGTGGATTCTGCAATGTCATCCAATTGCACCTGGATGCGAAGGCCAAAAGGAGCAATGGCAGATTGTCTGTTCTGAAAAAGTATGGCCCACCGAGGAAGGAAAACACAACCCCAGGTGGGATGCATTGGTAAGGAACAAGTTCCAAAGAATATAGTAAAGACAGCTGCAAACGGCGAAGGTGCAAAGAAGGTTCATAAGATTCTAGATATAAGCCCTGAACAGGGAGGTGCAGAAAGCTCCAGTGCAGAGTCGAAATCCTTGATGATGAATGGGGTCCAGCATTGATCCATAGTCATGTTTTGATCGAATATGAGCATGATATATCTTTAACATAGAACATCGATCCACTCCCAAACTGGCGGTAGAGAGGACATGGAGGATGTTCAGTGCTTTTGTGCATTTGACCCGTAGCTGCTTTAAGTGTGGTATAAAGGTCAGCTTATGGTCAAAGATAAGCCCCAAGAACTTGGTCTCAGGGACCACTGGCAGCAAAACTTCATCGATACGGTGTTCAGGATCAGGGTGATTACACTGTTGGCAGCAAAAGTGCATGCAAATGGTTGTAGAGAGAGAAAAATTAAAACCATTTGCTGTAGTCCACTTCAGTAAATAATTGAGGACAGTTTGTAGTTGCTGCTCAATATATCTCATGTTCAACGACTGACACGAGATGTGAAAGTCGCTGACATAGAGCCCATTCGCAACAGTGAGAGAAAGTTGTTCACTGATGGCATTTATCTTTATACTTAAAAGTGTGACACTCAAAACACAGCCCTCAGGGACCCCAAGTTCCTGTACAAAAGAACAGGAAAGTGTCAAACCCACACGAACTTGGAATCTCCTGTCCATTAAAAATTTTTTAATAAACATGTGTAAATAGCCACGTAACCCATATATTTGGAGGTCTTGCAAAATGCCATACCTCCATGTTGTGGCATAAGCCTTCACAATGTCAAAGAATATTGATACAAGATGTTGGTATTTGAGAAAGGCTTCTCTGATTGATGTTTCAAATTAAAATGGGTGGTCCATGGTGGAGTGCTGTCGCCGGAACCCACACTGGGTGGGCGAGAGGAGGTTGTTTGATTCGAGGAACTAAACAAGTGGAGCATTAACCATCCTCTCAAGGTCTTACAGAGACAGCTCATCAAAGCCAATAGTGCCACCCCTCCATGTACTCGTCCATCACACAGCCTGTCATTTCTGAACAGAGAAAACAGTTGAATGGTGACAGTATCAGCAGGTTTTAGAAATGTAAAGAAAGACATACAGGATGGTAGGAAGCAATCAGTGTTTTGATATCATCCAGATTATAACGTAAACCTCGACAGTTCCATTGTATCAAGGTGGCCATTTTTAATCACAGGTAGGCAAAGTGGCTGGAGAACCCTTCTGTTTACGACCACGCCTTTATTCCTTACTGTCTCTATTCGAGGAGGTCTATCGACCTCCATAAATCCTGCCCTGGGTCGATTGGGTAGATCTTTGTTGTTGGAAGGGGATTTCAGTGACTGAGGGAGCGAACGAATAATTGTTTTGCATCTTGGGGTGGGAAAAAGATGTGTCAGAAGAAATGCCTGTATGTGAAACCGAAGGATGTGGATCTTGAGATTTTTTGGAATGTATGGGAGGAACAGAGATGGATGTAGAAGTCGATTCATCAACCTTTTTAACCATGGAGGTCAAAAGGCTTTTCATTTGTTTTGAAAACAATTCTCTTGGAGGCACAGAGATCTGTCTGCACTCCTACTGTAGTTGTGGAACAAAGTGCAGCAGCATATGTCCGAGATGGAGTAGCGACAGCAATTTCCAAGCCTCAGGATAACTAATGTTATGAGTAGTTTTCAAACGCTGCACCTTTTTTTCCTCCAACCATTTTGGGCAAGAACAAAAGTAGGAAGGGTGGAAACCATTGTAATTGACACAATGTGGTTCCGTGTCACACTCATAGGGATCATGGTCCTTGCCACCACAACGAGCACATGTCAGGGAACCACGACATGACGTCTTTGAGTGGCTGAACCTCTGACATTGGGAATGTATGGCCATACCCTGCAAATTAGATACCCTGCTTTGGTGGTGGCAGGTGCACGTGGTGATGTAAATGTCAAAGCGAGGATATCTGTCGGCAAGGTAACTCCATCTTTGCAAGTGGAGATGTGCCTCACTGCAGAAACTCCTTGAGTGGAGAGAGCAGCGAGAATCTCTGACTCGGGGACGTTCTTCAAATCCCTCTCAACAATAACTCCTTATAATGAATTCAAGGTAGCATGTGGGGTAACCTGAATAGGTATATCCCCAATTGCCTTTGAATTCAAGAGAAGTTCACTGTGTTGAGATGTGGATGTTTCAACCAATGTCTTCAGATCAAAGCTTTACTGACTTTGGAGAACCAACAAGACCCTCTAGTCCATTCTGAATAAAAAAGGGGGACATTTGCCCTAAAGGTTTTTCTGAAAGAGAATGTAATATAAGAAAATGAGGTACGTGTGTTACAGATGTTGAAGATTGCTGCTCAGTCTTCAAGACGTGGTCGTTTACCTATTGACTGTTTTTTCACTATTTTATTTAAATTTTTATTAGGAGGATCCAATAGGAAAAAAGGAAAATTTCGGTACCCACTGACCCCACCCACCATGGAGCCCTACGAAGGGACGTACTACAATGTCATGCAAGGACACTGCAGCAATGCCAGGGTTTCATAAGCACTATAGCCAAACACCAGCATCAGACACAATGCCCACAACACCCGTTGAGAACTTCCAACACTGGTACTAGGTCGAATCTAGCCCAAGTGGATCATCCAACTGACTCAAAGGGGGCCACCCAAAGGCTGCCCATCTACAGGAATTCAAGGCCAAAGTTGTGTGTTAGAGTTGGACCCCTCAACCACCAGGATCCTCTCCTCCCCTTCACAGGTCGCCATGCACGGCAAACACGTGGGTGGATGTTTAGATCCCAGAGGAGGTAAACTGAAAGAACAGAATTTTCCCTGGGAGGTCCCCTCACCACGTACAGGAATCCACACCAAGGGGTAGAACAATATAAAACATTCACCTTCCATGGAAATCTATCTTCTATTAATCTGACAAGTCTGATTTAGAAATGTAAATGCTCATCACACCAGTCCTGATAGCAGACAATCACTTACAGTTACTACCACTACATTTCAGAAGTAGTTCTTGTTGGTATACAAGTTATTCCAATGTTTGTAGTTAACAAAATGTTGGACTTTTGAGAAATTTTTCAGGAATTTTCAGAAAAGACTTAAAAAAGCCCATCAAGTGTTTTTTCAAGAAACAACATTGTTGTGAACTTACACACGCATGTTTTTTGCAGTATTTTTTGAAAGAGTGAACTGTAAATATAAGAAAATATTAATACCAACATCTAGACTGTTTCCACGAATACAATAAATACATTAATGTTGGAAATATGTAAAAAATGCAACAGTGAAACATCAAGACACATGGTTTATTGAAGTAGAGAAAAAACCAAAAGTTTCTTCCAGGAGTTCAAGGGAACTATGTGCAATGTGAAACAGTAAAGATGTATGACACATTTAAAGGCAGACCAATGACAAAATTATAGTTAGTGGCTAGTTTATAAATTCTCATTAAATTTATTTCTTTGCATAGAATAAATAAACCTCAGTTATCACATTACTTTTAAGTTCTAACCCAATACATGTACTGTATGTAAATATGAAGTGACACAGTGAACCTATGTCAGTTCAAGCACACACAGATTTTGCCATTAGGGAAATTTAAAGAACATGATTTGTTAGACTACATAAAACATAATTGTATTTTTCCAAATACTTCTCCTTAACACACAGTACACTTTCCAAGGATTTATCTGGCTTTTCTGGAAGTCAAATATCAAGGCCCAATTTATTGAATGTTTGCACAGTATTACTATACACACTTTTGGACTGCTTTATACATTAAAATATGAATATTTGGTAAATGAAGTTTTTAAAACAAATTAATACAGGTAATACTTGCATAATTTTATCTTGATAAATAATATTTCTGGTCCAGCGTAGCCAGGTGATTAAGGCACTCGACTCGTAATCCGAGGGTCGAGGGTTCTAACCCCCGTCACAACAAACATGCTTGCCCTTTCAGCCATGGGGGTGTTATAAAGTTATGATCAATCCCACTATTTGTTGGTAAAAGAGCAGCCCAAGAGTTGGCAGTGGGTGGTGATGACTAGCTGCCTTCCCTCTAGTCTTACACTGCTAAATGAAGGATGGATACCACAGATAGCCCTTGTACAGGTTTGCACAAAATTCAAAAATAAACAAAAAATTATTTCTGGCCAACCTGTTTCTTCATTACAAAGTCACTATTGGTGGCAGAGAATCAGTAAATAGGAAAATTACAAAGCTCAGATAATGCAATGCCTCAAGGTGTTTTGTAGCATTTATACAAACTGACCCATGACTCTTTTACACTGAGACATATTATGGAAATATAAGTTAAAATAATTATATTTCCTTGACAATGGTCAAACAACTAGGGAAACAGCATTATGGACAACAGGGAAACATTTTGTTCCTGAGTAAAATGTTAATTATACGACCACTCCTTTATGCTTCTTGAAATTGTTATTCCCACAATTTAAACTCATAGAAGGCTAACAGCTTCTGTTATTTCACTTGAAAGCTTATTCCATGAATAAATCATCCCATTAGAAAAGTGAAACCATCTAACTACCACCTTGTCCTCTGTTATCTCCTGTATGATGTTATAAACTCCAACAGGATAACTTCTTGTCTCTATTTTCTCATGAATAAATATAGTAACAGTACTTATTCTATTGGTTCCCTCCTCTATACTAAAAACCCCTTACATATAACCATTTTTCTTCACCACATCTCCTCTAGCCAGAGAATACAAGCCAATAACTTACCCATTTTCTTAACCTTGTAATAAGCTACCTAAATATTTTAGTTGTCTTTGTGACTAGTTTACTTAAAGGCTGTTTGTGCCTTCATCCCTCACTGGGAATATACCCCAAAGGTTAGAAAATAAAGTCCTATCCTATCCCCACAAGATAACCCTTTCACCCCTGTATTACAGCAACCTTCTTCTGAATCCCTTCCAATATGTCAATACCCTTTCGTAAATAAGAAGACCAAAACTATACACAATAATTCAAGTGAACCTTAACTAGTAATTCCTTTTAAGGAAAATTTACCTTTTCTTCAGTCTCACTGCAATGTGACTGAAGAAGGATCCTGGAATAGTGAAATACCTCAGGATAATGAGGTAATGCTTCATTTCTAGTAGCACAGATCATATAATTTTAGCATGCATTTATAAACCTAATTATTAAAATAAAATTTATTTCTTAATACACATCATCAACTTGATCTCACTTAGAATATTCTACATAGTTGTGAGTTCATTATTTAAGAAAGGCTACTGATTAATAACAACAATAAGGAAAGATTAACAAAGTACTACTACTACAATGTTGATTCTGGTGGATGTTGACTAACTGGAAATGACTACTAGTATAATATTGAGGAATGGAAGAGTTATCTTATGGGAGATTAGTTACAAAATATTAACTTGTTTTCTTTAGAGAACAGATCAGATGATTATGTTATTGAGCTTTACAAAATAATCAACAGGACTGATAGGATAAAGGCACATTGATTTCTGTGTTGAATTCTGAAAAGTATAGGGTGAGAGAATCTAAATTTAAGATAATACAGCTAGACAGTCTCCAGTTGTTGAAAAAAGATATTTTGCTATCAGGACAATTAACAAAATAAATCAATCTTTAATAACTGGAGACTATCTATCTGTATTATCTTCAATTTATGTTCTTTAGCTTTAGAATAATTTGCTATTAGCACTAGTAAAGGGTGACATATAATATTTTGAGGTGGCATCAACAATTTCTTAAAATAAAATGATGGCTTTAACGTTTTTCCCTTTTGTCTTTAGGGGTTAGATGATCTTACCTATATTGTATGTTAGATGTATATGTACTTGTATAGGTAAAGTCACTCTGACTTAACTAATAAATAAATATGGTAATGAACACAGACATTTTTTTTTACATTTGATTTACAACTTTTTTGTAGGGTTTGTTTTACCAAATGTTGTTACCACTACTCTGAAACACATTCTAGGAAATATACTGCAAAGGCTATATTTTTCTTTCATACATACATACATACTTATGAACAAACACGCACAAACATTTGCAAGTCACTTTCGCACACATAAACACCCATATATCGCATTAACATTTTCATCTTTCAGAATACATACCCTTCACTGACACTGAATCTTTTGTAGTGAAAGGAATTCCGAGAAAAGGAGTTTCTTTAGCAATTTCTTCTGTTGTTTTAACACCAGACTGGATGAAATTATCCACTTGCCTTGCATCTTCAATAGCTTCGCCAAATCTTTCACTGACAACAGGATTCAAGATAGGCTGAATATCCTTGATTCTGCTTATGAAGGCACTGACAACATCAACACACTGTACCTAGAAGAGTATTCATTATAATCAACAGCTGTAGTTTAACAAGAAAAAAATTTTAAACATACAACTAAAACAAAAACTGTTTGTCTATGATATAACCATATCTCTTTCATTTTAATTTGCTATATGTTTTGCTTGTCATTTCCAATTATTTTACATGGAACTGCTAAAAGCACTATTAAAAGATATTTTCCACTTACAATAAAAAAGCAAAAAAGAACATGTCTTAAATGTTCAAAAGATGTGTGTATCCTAACTACATTTGTTTATTTAAATGAATTACATGAAAAAATGTAAACATGCATATAAGAGTGAACTAAGACATAGAAAAAGAAATACATTTAAGACATCACTTCTTACATAAGAGCCAATTAGTGTCCTACTTTCAGATGTGTTGGAAGCTACTTGAGAGCCATTTGTACTAGCTGCCCCTAACTTAGAACTAATAGACTAGTTGCCTCTTTCCCTCTAGTCTATCATTATTAAATTGGGACCATCTGTATTAGCTGTCCCTAATTTAGTAGCAAGACTAGAGAGAAGGCAATCAGTTGATGCAATCCACTTTCAACTCTTTGGCTACTCTTTTACAAATGAATACTTTTCCCAGGAGTTGAAAAAGTAAGAATGTTTGACGATGGGGAAATCAAACCAGTAGTCTGCAGATTGAGAGCCAAGCTTTGAAACCTCTAAGCCATGGCAGGCCTGTATTAGAAAATGCTCATATGTTCTGAAAAAACACTAAAGTTAGTTAATAACACAAGGATGTATCACTCACACTGCTTAAAGTGTAAAGATCATGAAAAACAAATTTAAGTTATATTTATTAGTCTTATTTCTCTTTCAGGTGGTGGTGGTGGTGGTGGTAATGGGGATATTGCAATTGGGTCCATATGTGTGCAGGTCAGTCTGTGTGTTTCTGCATGTATATCTCAAAAAGCAAATAGACCAGTGTACAAGAAAATTTTACACAATGAGAAGTTAGTGTGGGACAGTCCTCCCAAAATTTCAACTATATTCAAATCCAGATTTCTACCAATTTTTTAAAGGGTAAGGTTACAACTCTCCATCACAGTACAAAAAAAATATTTGGATCTGATAAGGATTTTCTGAGTTTTTAATAGGTGAAATTTCACGTTATCCAATAAAAAAAAGCAGGCAATCTGGAAATGAGAAGGCAGAGCAAGGGTACGTTATCACTCCAAGTGCTCGTTTTGTTGCAAAATGTGAATCCTTTGAACTATTGAACATAAAGTTTAATGATATTTAGCTTATTATTAACATAAAACATTCTGTCTGCATCTCTAGCAAAGTAACATTTGATACAAATTTATAAAAGGAGAAAAGGAACAGAGATAATCTACTGATCTTGTATCCAACCATTTTGGTAGTATTTTAATACTATAGATTATGCGGATGTGTAAATAAATATGTAATAAATTTCCTATTCAGCTGTTTACTCCTAACAGTGTATTTTCTTCTAATTCTGACACTTATCATGGAGTTTCCTCTTTAATAAACTGTTTCTTCTTATAAAACCAAAATATATTTTTATATGGGTATTTCCTAGTCCTTATTAGTTCACCATATAGTAATTTAATTAAGTGTTTAAATAATATTGATTAATTCCACATAATTTATCAGGTCATCCCATAAGTAATGTCTGAAAATTTAATAGAGAAAATGCATCATCATTTCTGTCTTTGTAGAAGGCTTTAATGACTAAAATATGTAATATGACGTGTATAAAAATGTTCAGACAAATAAAAGAAACTAATCCAACTCCACTTTTTCAAATCGTTAGTCAAGTAAATCTTTATGAAAATGGAAGTGTCCGAGGATCACATTAGGCATATAACGCTTTATTAGTTAGAAAAAAAAAATCAATAGTGCAGCAAAAACTACACGAAATATTCAAGGTGTTTATGGTGCAGAGTCTCTCAATGAAAGAAAATGTCAAAAGTAGTTTCAGAGGTTCAGATAAGGTGACTACACCTTAAGTGAAATGCCACATTAAGATCATCCTGTTGAGTTTAATGATGACTTGTTACTGGCTGCACTTGATGAAGATTGTGCTGTGATATTTGAACTAGCACAGAAGATTAATTCAACCCATTCAACAGTTCAGTCATCTGCAACAGCTTGGAAAGGTGTCAAAACTTGGAAAATGGGTCCCCCCCATGATTTGACACTGACCAACCTTAGAGCAAGAATGGACATTTCCACTTCCCTGCACCCTCGTGAACATAACTCATCTTTTTTGGACAGGTTAGTGAATGAAGACAAAAAATGGATATTTTATAAAAATGTCAAGCACCACAGAAAATGGTTCAGTGCAAGTGAACTGGCTAAAGCACAGCCCAAAATAGCCCACCACCCGAGGAAAGTCTTAAGCGTTTGGTGTGATTCTGTTGGCATGATCCACTTTGAGTTGCTGCCACTCAATGTAATAATTACTTTAGACTTCTACTGTTAACATTTAGAGCACTTGAATGTTGCACTGAAAGAAAGGAGGCCTACTTTGATCAATCACAAAGGTGTTGTGTTACACCAGGATAATGCACGGCCCCTTACAGCAATGATCACATCTGCAAAGATTGAAGAGCCAGACTGGGAAAAACTTCCACATCCTCCTTATTCTCCAGATCTTGCCCCCACCTGATTATCATCTTTTCCAAAGTTTGCAAAACTATCTTGATGAAAAAGAGCTTGGAACACATGAAGATGTCAAAACTACCCTCTCTACATTCTTTTCCTCCAAACCCCAATAATTTTATACAAGTGGCATTCAGAAGCTTGTGAATCTTTGAGAGGGAGTAATTAATAACAATGGAACATACATTATTGATTAAAGAACATTAAAAGCATTTGATATCCTTTCTCTTTTTCTGAACCTATAATCAGACATTGCTGAATGGATGATCTGATATTTCCTGACGTTACATGTCGCAAATGTTTCTTTCAATTTTACTTTTAGTGAAAATGAAATATGTAATACACCAAATTCTAACAGTTGGTCGCTATAAAACATCAAATAAATTAAGTGCAGTACCATTCACACATCATGTACCACCATTATAAGAGGCCTAACTATGTTTCTTTAATTTGCCGACTCCAGATGAGCTGATAAGTTTCAAACAAGCAAAACTGCAGTCGACAACAGGGTAAGGCCAATCAAGAAATGTGTTTGACCTCTAAGTCACAGATTCATTGTTTTCCAATATTACCTTGGGTGAAATGAAACTTGTAACATACACATACAGAATCATAAAAAAAAAATTTCTGTAAGTTAAAATATTAATACATATCCCTGGCAGTTACCTGTCTCCCTAAAGGACTGTTGGCATCGGTTTTACTATAGTTTCACAATTAATTCATTTAAGACAGTCAAAAAAAATTATGTAATTTAGTGCAAACTTATCAGAAAGAAACTGCTACATAATACAAATGTAATTACTGTTGAACTACTCATTCCTGAATTAAGTCTTAATGAATAAGGATGAAACATACAGAAAGAGGAAGAATCTTAGTTACTGGTTTATTCCCATTTATAGTATTCAACATTTAAGTTTTAATGTTCATATATCATACAACAGTTGGGTGGTAAAGAAGCCTGATGCTAGAAGTATACTGGGTAGTGAAGTTAAACTAGTTCTGGCAAAAAGGCCGACAATATTGAAATAAGAAACCTGTTCTGCTGAATTATAAAAATTGCATTACATAAATTCCACAATATAATTTCTTTTTTTTTTTTGTTGTTGTTGTTATCTATAATTCCTTAAATTATAACCTGGCAATGAATGGCCCAAGATGAGTAAAGCAGGCCACAACTAATCCTGGGCACCAGTTAATGAACAGCTAAAAATTTCTTTGTAATGCCTAATATTTTATCCCATTTTATTCATGCATAGAGCTGTGCTAAATAGAACTGAAATCTAGAACAGTTCTGGACTCTTGGAGGTCTAAAACTGTTTTGACATTGAATTCTAAATTGAACTCTGTTTCTAGGATTTTAATGGTGGATTCAACAACTCATGTTTTTCTTCTCGAATGATGTGCTGTGGTTGCTCAACATGTTACTAATTTCACACCATTGTGTTTTTCTTTTTTCTCTCAATTCAACAAATTAGTGTGCATGATTAAACTAATACAGGACCAAAGACAGTTAGTTCAGGCAATAATATCAAGTTGTTGATATCATGCAATTGTTAGCATGCACTCATTCATGTAAAAATAAATATACACTGGTATCAAAATTATATGCACTGGTCTGGAAAAAACAAAAGCAGAATCACAAACAGAAATAGCAGATAATCAAGACACTTGTGTATCTCACTACTTGGTTATTGTTTAATCTAAATAAAATTTTAATATATTAAATTCCTCATTTTAAATTATATTCTTTTTATTGTCTAATCACATTATCATGAGAAACATAAACCTAATCACAAGTGCTAAGCATCAGTTTGTCATGCTCTATACAAATTCAACTCTACTTTTTCTCTTAATACACTCTTTTTATTGCCTGTTCTTGATGTAGTTTAATTTAATCACTAACATAGGCATAAACATCTCCTAAATTTTGGCACTTTTCCTGCTATAGACACAGAAGTGTATTCATAGTCTACCAACACTTGTGGAAAATATGTCAATGGTTAGCACAAACCTATGCTTGGAAATTATTAGGAAAAATTAATTGATAAAATAATGAAGTTAACACTTATATGAAGGGAATAAAAAAAATAAAGCATAAATGAGCAACACCACAACACAACATGAAAACGTATCTGTAGTTAATGACACTTCATGCAGCACAGAAACAATGGAAGACAAGTTGAATGAAATCTTTATGAAATCTCAATGTGTATTTTGTGTTTTGGTATACTATGTTTTATTTAATGATCATGCAAAGTTTAACAAACTACAAATATGTTGTATTCCTGTATAACAGTTAAAATTAAGAGAAGTGAGACTAGGCTCGAACCAGCTGACTAAGGATTTAAACACACACCAGATCCTGCACACAGAAACCCTGGATATCATGTAAAACCTGAACCTTTGCAACCAAAATTAATATCCAAGTAACAGTTTCTGAAAAACATGCAAATTATTTTCTAAAAATGTAATGACAATTATTTGAAGAAAATTTCAGAAAACAGAAAAAAAAAAAAACTGCAGATAATCAAAGCAATGGTAATTGAGAGAAAAGTGTAATTCTCAGAACCCACAAGTGAAAGCAAAGAAGCATATGCTATAACATATCGACCATGCTACATCTGTTATATATAATGTTGACGTGAGCTATCACCAATACCAGGTCTCATCATGCTGCAGGCATGAAATATATCCTCAGTTTCATGAACAATGAATATTATGGCATGTTAAAAATCCAAAAGTGGAAAACATTGATACAAACAGGCATAAAAGCCATTTAGCTATGATTAAGGTGAAAAAAGAAAAAAATGTGCACTATATTATATACATTTTAGCAAAAATTAATACATTTTGATAAAGTTGAGTGAACAAGATCACAAGGAAGGACTGCATTAAAAACTGCAAATTCAAACCTCTGACTAGTTATATTAGTTTGTTATAACTTAGAAACAAGCCAAAACAAAAAATGCTGCACTAATTGAAAAAATCTGAGGGTACAAACTATAATTTGGAATTATAAAAATGTGCCCTAAGTTTTGGAGGTGACTAAAGTAGGACCCACATTGTGGTAGGGATGCACCATCTAACAGTCTTAACATCTATTCACCAGTCTCACATAAAGAAATAGAAGAGTAGCAGTAGAAATTGAAATTAGGAGAGTTAGATGTAGATGCTCAAACTCATAACTTCCCACATCTATATTACCATTTGCTGTCTGGAAACAATTAAGGTGACTACTTTCGAAGAAAGTAACAAAAAAAAAATTTCAAGTGAAAATAATGGGTGGTGGTTGGGAGCTATACTAGTTTGTTTAGTTTACTGGATAGGATGATTTACACTACTATAATTTGTCTTCTGTGCTATCAGTTAGTGCTTTTCCACCATATTAGGGGCTGGAATGCTGACTTCAAGGAGGTACGTTTTCAACTTACTTACTCCCAAATAAAATGCGTTTAAAAATGGTTAGGTTGAATATTTAATTTTGTTCTGAAGTCTTTGAAGTTTGGATCTTCTGTTACTAATCATTTTATCACTCTCCAATATTTAAGGTTACCACTATTTCACACTACTCGAAATCCTAACTGCTGATACTCTGGGGCAGATAAATAATTCTCAGTTAAGGCAAGCCAATTTAATTCATGCAACCTTTATAGCATTTTATTCTATGCATAAATTTGCCCTTTCTTATGGGGAAAAAACCATGGTTAGACAAAACATTAAATGATTCAGGTCAGGCAGACCCTTTAATAGTAATGTACACATTGTATTGTCTAATGTTAGGTGTTTATATCTATTTAGCTGTATACACAAGGAATGCTGTGTTCAGAAAAATGTAGTGTAAAAGGATTTAGAGGAAAGCTACTTCAACAATGACTCTCAACTGCTTTTGCTTGTAGATACAGCAATGTTTTTTTTCTAATCTTGTAAGACAACAACAGAACCTACACTTTATGCTGACACTTATATTCCATAATTATGTATCCCTCCCACGTGCCACCTGAAGAAAGCCTACTGAATATAAACTTAGAACCAATACACTACACTAATTCCAGGGATGAAAAGATCATTACGGGAATAGTTTACAAGCTTGAAATGTATTTTACCTTGAGACAAAAGAAAGGCAAGAGGTAATTATTTCTGAAGTTTGTAAGAGTATGTGGTAACTTACAAAAGCCCTCAACTCACTTTTGCTATATTCTGAAGACATGAAAGTTTTATTCTTCCATTAGGATGACTAGAATTTGGAATGAGATGCCATGCATAATATTTGAAGTCTGCATTTTACAATAGTTAAAGAGGGGAACTGACATTTTTCTAACAACAAAGGCTGGATTTAAATGATTGCTTTTATTAAAGGTGTATGTATAGGAACAGCCTTCTAGCATCAAATGCTTTGTATTTCAATAAATTTCATAACTTACATAACATAAAGGTAAATATAACCTCAATTTAAAGCAGTCAAAAGCTGTATTAAAAGCGCTTTCATATTAGTGAGTGCATACAGAAAAGAACAAGTATGATCAAGATGATACCCAAGCCAACCAATCAGAGCATCAAAACTAAACCTATACTTTTCATATACTGAATCAATGTTTTTCTAACAGATGTCAAAAACCAGTAACAGCATCCAACATATCAGATAAACTAAACTACAAATTTGTGACTTCAACTATTAATGGATTTGACCTTTCACACTTCTTAATTGCAGTAGTCAAATATACCTCACACAGATTCAAGACCCTATAAGTTTTAAACAACAGAACTTGAATGAAGCCATTTTCAGTCCTCCTTCTGAAATTCAGCAAATTACTGTAATGATTTTTCTTTTTTTTGCAACTAACTTATTTTGGATTTATTAAAAGTATATAATCTTTCAGAAAAAGTGTTGTAAAGATACAGGAATACCAGAAAATTATGGAAAAATGTGTAAAAAGAACAAAAAAGAAGAAACTTAAAGCACACAATGAGAAAATAAAAGCATTGTACAATAATTATTCAGCCCAGCATGGCCAGGTGGTTAAGACACTCAACTTTTAATCTGCTGGTTGTGGGTTCGGATCCCTGTGACACACCAGACATGCTCACTCTTTCATCCATAGGAGCATTATAACATAATGTTCAATCCCACTATTCATTAGTAGAAAAGTAGCCAAAGAATTGGTAGTGGGTAGTGACAACAAGTTGCCTTCCCTCTAATCTTACACTGCTAAATTAAGAATGGCTAACTCAGATATTCCTTGCAGAGCTTTGTGCAAAATTCAAAACAAACAATGACCATTCGGTTTTGGTAACAAAACCATGTTGCTACGGCACTACTGTCAACTATTAAAACTTGTGAGAAACTGAGGAAAACTTGTGGGGTCTTGACTGGTGTTATGAGGCTAACCCTATTAAGTATACATGTATGAAAAAATCTTGTTCATAAATTCACGTTAAATTTCAAGCAGAAACTCAATTTGTGGTCTCTGAAACATTACCTGCCTTGTTCTTATTTTCAGTGCTAAGGATGTTGCTGTTTCTAGAAGTAACTTATTTCTTATAGGAGGAATAGGGTGCTTTTTCTCTCGTAGTAAGACACCAAATAAGATCCATACAGCTAAGTCTATCAACTGTCGCAGAAACCTGAAGAAACAGTCCTTCAAATGCGTTGATAAGATACCAAATTCCACCATTATGTCCTGAAGATCATGGAAGATTAATTAACATAATAAAAATAAAAACTAATTTGTTAGTCTTTTGAACATCACATCATTACGCTTTGTTCAATGAAAATGAAAATCACATTGTGTCGTTTAGATAAATGAAGCATTGATAAAACGTAAAACTTATCTTAATGCTTTAGTCTAACTTATTTTTTAGGACCGTTATGTAAAGCTAGGCCTATGCTTATTAACACTTATAATTTTCATAACACAATCCAATAACTTATATTCTAAGGTATTTTACATTCCCAGAATTCAACCTAAAAATAAACGAGTTTCAATGCATTTCTACATAGTTTTTATGGTAAATTCAGTTCTTTGTGTTTTAATTATTAGTAAACAACCCAAAAAAGAACTTTGATTATCAATGTATTTATTACCTGCTAACTGGATATACACCGTTCAGAATTTGCACGTGATTTATTAACTCGTATGAACGACTCTGCCTGGGTTCTTCGGTTAAAAATATTAAAATACGAATAAGGGGACCAATAAATTATAGAATTAAAAAAAGTTTACATTTTTAATAACATGCCAGTTAAACAAATTATATGTAATAGTGCTCATAGAAGCTTTGTTTTTCTCAAATGATACAAAACGAGTTTGCCATATATAAAAGCTGAAAAATAATATGTGACCAACATACCTAGGCTGTTCAGAGATCCGCGCCTCCTCAGGCCCTCCCTGATTGGATATCACTAGCCAAACTAAGGATGAATAGCTACTTATCTCTGTTTTCTAAGTGTTAGAGACACTGGGCTTACGCTTTACAAATAGGTTTGCATAAGGTTTAGATATATGCGATATAATACCATACAATAGATAGTTGTCATACATGGAATACTATTTGCGCATCCCGTTTGATATAAAGTTGTTTTTTTGCGCATAGCCCCCCCCCCCTCGTACACACACACACACACAGGCTTTATAGATGATTAAATCGCTGACCTGTATCGGGTTAAAGTAGCTATGCACAAACAGATAAAGCTAATGTCTATGTAGTGTAACCAATTTACCGTTATACATTTATTTTAATACCTATTATCGCTTATTCTCAAAATTTATACAAGATTCTTGAGAGTAAGAATCAACAATATTTGTTTTACAAAAACGCGCTAAAACGTTGTTGAAATTTCTACAAAACTGCGTGATTCGTGTAAAAACTGGCTAGTCGAGAAGCAGAAGATTATTATTAAACAGCTTCAGTTAGTGTGCTTTCGGCCACGGAAGCTGTACTTGTGATTCACGCCTATTAATAGAAAAACTACAAAAAATGAACCAGAAACGTTTATAGATTTCGAGCATTACAAACCATTCAACTTCGGTGAATTACCTCGGACGTTAAATATCTCCATTGCAAAAAGTCATCTCGTAAGGGTGCGAGGTCAAACAAAAACCAAGCTAGCTAGCGTAAGAGAAGTGTGGCAATAAACTCAGAATTGATTTGCTCGTCGTGAATCTGGATCGTCGATAACATATTCAGTTATACACCAGATAACAAACTCAGCATTAGTTGTAAAACTCTTGTATATAGACCAGCATATGCAATAACCATTAGTAAAAGCCGTTACCATAATATATTTTTTTTCTATACTAAATATATATTTGTGTGAGAGAAAATTGTGTGTATCAATCTTGCTGGCAAATACCACAAAGTTGATACGTATTAACAATCAATTAACTTCTAAATTCAAATTCCCCGCTATTTGAAATCTTAATACTTAATATAGGTAACATTAAATCAGGGACTCGTTCGACATAAATTATAATACGTAACATTATAAACTGGGGTTCATGTCCGAGATC
Organism: Tachypleus tridentatus; assembly: GCF_004210375.1. Taxonomy (NCBI): domain Eukaryota; kingdom Metazoa; phylum Arthropoda; class Merostomata; order Xiphosura; family Limulidae; genus Tachypleus; species Tachypleus tridentatus. Next base: position 163,341,982 of record NC_134831.1, on the reverse strand, counting down.
TCAATCAGAGACAAAATTAAAATTGTAGTTCAATTTAGATTTATCAGTGCCAACAAGATTTGATCATGTCTAATTATCAAGGTTTTTTTAGAATCACCTTACCTCGAACAACTAAAAATATATAACAATAGGGAATTTCTTGAAATTGCCAAAATCTTAGAATTAGAGGCTAAAAAATCAGTGAGAAAAAATGAACTAAAAAGTATTGTTGAAATATTAGTCAATGGTGAGTTGTGTGAGGAAGCATTAGGGGAACACTAGTGTCTTCACTAACCAACCAGAGTTGAGTGATAAAGATAAGTTAGAAATCCAATTAAAACTCAAACAAGCCTGCATTGAAACCCAGAAAGAGAAAGCCTATATCAAAGTTGTAAAATAGAAAGAACAAGACTATATCGAAACCGAGAAAGAAATGGAAATTAGACTTAACTTCGATCGACCTTGGTAAAAAGACAACTTTGAACTCAATACATATATTAAGGTTCCACCATTTAACAAAATGGAAGATAAATATTTCCAACATTTTGAAAAAGTTGCTCAAACCATGGAAAATAGCCTACCGAAAAATGGTAATTATTATTACAGTGTTTTGACTGGTAAGGCGCAAGAAGCTGATGCTGCTCTCTCTCTCTCTCTCTCTAGAAGACTGCACCAATTATTATAAGGTTAAAGCAGCTATCCTAAGAGCGTACACGTTAATCCTGTAAACTTGTCGCCAAAAGTTTCGAGGTTATCGCAAGCAAGAAAAGCAAACTTATATGAAATTCGTTTACGAAAACGAAGTATATTTTGATCGATGGTGTAATTCTATGCATGTTGGTAACAGTTTCGACAGACTAAGGCAATTATGTTTAATTCAGGAATCTAAACACTTTACAAGTGATGACTTCAAAACTTACTTGAATGAAAAAAAAAGCTGAAACAGTACAGGAAGCAGCTGCCCTTTCTGATGATTACATTTTGACACATAAAACTTCTTTTCATAAAAAGAAATTCTGACCATTTCGACAAAAACCTGTATTTATTGAATTCACTAAAATTCAAGATTGTTCTAAAAATCTAGTTGTTTTATGTTCGACTGTTTGGGTTTGAAAAAGAAAAAGAGGCAGCACCTAGTGCGTTTGTGTCCACGTGGTTTCACCAGATCACTCGATGTTGTTGGTTTGGCCATTGATAAAAATGCTGATGCAGTAAGAGAGGAATTCAGACATTTTATGACTGTTGATTCTGCGTCTTTGATAAATGACATTGCTAATCCCATACCCATACGTATTTTACGTGATTCTGTGACGGTTCAATCATTATTGTTAAAGGGTATGTCGCCTTTAAATTCGAGTTCTGCCACTGGTGACTCTTATTACTCGGGGTATTGAGGGTGGCTTTGTTAATGTTCCTCTTCATATCAAATGCTGGCTCTTGACGCTTCTGGTAGTAAACTGTTTCTTCATTCTTTAAATATTTTAAAAAATAATTTCGTACATAAATACTTTTATCTAAATTTTAGGAAAAAACAAACACGGAAGTTATGATCCTATACAAGTCAAGGTTAGATAGATATTGAACAATTCAGTGCTACGTATATAAGAAAACAAAAAATCAGATTTTTATTTCGTAAAAATATTAAATAAAAATACCTTTTATCCAAAATTTCTAACATATGTATATATAGTCAAATACTTATCTACAGAATTATAATTTATACTTTTCTCACCGTTTAAACAAAATTATCGATTGTTCGCCAGACGTTGTTCTACGTAGTTATGAGCTACACAGAGCCTAAAAGAATTTTACACGAAGAATCAGCCGTATAACACACACCACCTCCCTCAAGCACAAAGTTCTTTCCAGGATAAAACTTTGGATTTAAAACACTTGAATGTGAAGATTAGATAACAGACGAGTTCATCAAGATTTTACTTCCCTTCCCCCCTTTTGTGATATTTATGAGAGCATTAGGGTCATACAAGAAAGATCAACTACGTTAAGTACAAAAACGAGTAATCAACTTCAAAATTTGACTCCGCCAATCATCAAGAATATCCGCGTAAATACATATCATTTTAAGCTTAAAATATATATATTTTCTCTCTAATTTTTAGTGCGTATTGTACTAAACCTTGTCTAGTTCGAGAAACTACAACTTTATACAGTTGGGGTTAGACCTAAACGCAATTAACATGAGCGCGGGGATCTTAGTTGTCAGTGATGGCGAGAAAACCAACTTGTAGAGAAAAATATATCTTTTGTTTTATTCGTACGGTCGAAAATTGTAAGTAATGAAACGACAGAGCTCGTGCATCGCAGTTGTTCGGCCTAACTTCATTACACCATGGTGTTAAAATATAATTCACTTTTTTTTCCTTTTTACACACCCGAGTAAAGAGTAATCCACACACGTTTTTCACACCCTTACTTTATTTCTAGAAGGACAGGTTGTCTTTCATAAGCTTATGACAAATTATATATCTAATGCACGCACACATAGATAGATACGTAATTCACTGCATAAAACTAGGTAAGTGTTGGTAAAACAAAACAAGAAATATTATAAGAAAAAAATTCATTTACCTCATTGGGGTGGAAGGTTCACAGGTCAAAATATTTTCTGTTCTTGTAATTTGCTATTATATTTGTTTGTAGCGTTCTTCAAAACAAGTATTTTGAAACAGTCAAGGGCATGATTGTGCAAATTGAAGTGGTTTGACCTTCAACATTTTGGTTTTATCTCGTTCAACTACTACTACACCTAATTACCTACATAGTATTATATAAACTAACACTGTTGCCTAAAGCTTCAGGTGCCGAGAAAACATTAAAAAGTGATAGCAAATAGTACTTCGCTGGTAGTGTGTAACATGAGAATTGATCCTAGTCTATCATTTCAGAATTAGAAACAGCTAGTACAGATAGCATTAGCGGCTGTAGCGAAATCTAACAAAACAAAGAAACGATAATAAACTTTATTATAGAAAATAACATCGATTACAAAATTACATCTTATTTTAGAAATTTCCTTAAACTTGTAAAAGTTTATTTAATTGCATAATTCTATACCAATGTATGAATTGTCAAATTACTCAGTATATAATTTTCAACAAGGTTGAAGATAATATATTTATATCCATTTTAAATATAAAATAAACGTTGAGAGAATGCACTTTTTAAATATAGATGGCGGGTTATAAAAAAATGTTTAACATAAACACCTTTAACGTTCTCTTTATTAATTTCTTCCTTCAACGTCTACATTTTACAAGCTTTTTCGGAAATTACGAATTACAGAATCAGGAATAAATATTGTTTTTTTTTCATATGAACCAAAACATTTTAGTTTCTCAAGTAAAGTGTTTTTGTTTGCCGTTAAATGACAATAGTACACAATAGACTGGTATTTTTCGTATCTGTTTCTTTTGCCACATATTCAACGAAACCATTTCTCATTGTAAAAACTCAAAAATGGCTGACATATTTATGCCATATTCTCGTAACTTCGCACCAAGCTACAAAAAGGGCTATTCACAAATGGCCATTCCTAAATTTTGGACCCACACATCGGATGCGAGCGCTGTTTAACACTACCCACCGTCAGTTCTCGAACTACACTTATCTGACTTAATAATAATAATATTCAACTGTCATTATTATAGCGCAACTTAAATTGTTGAACACGTTTTTGCAGCAACAGTTACAATTCGGGCATGCTAGCACGCTTTCGATCGTACCTGATCCAAGTCAATTACAATATCTGAAAAGTTCTAATCGACTCGCCATTAATAACATCACTGAAAATGACTGTACTTATCTGGAGTGTTAAACAAACAACGTAAGAATAATTACTTGAAATACATTCACAGAAAAAGAGTCGTAACAAACAAACAAAAAATGAAAATGTTACATCACGCAATAATCCCTTATTACGAGCAGAATAAATCACAAAGTTAGCTATATACAGGGTGGCCCGTAAGTCCCTACCCATCCATATGTTATTATGTTATATTCAATTACGCATGTATTATAAATTTGTTTCTTTTTTACAGAGAAATATGGCCGATGTAAGCCCATTTACCCTTGAAGAGTGTATTGTGCATGATATCATGCAGCGAGAATGAGGGACAGCACACAGATACACTGGATGCATAAGATATATGGATGGGTAAAGACCTACGGGCCACCCTGTATATACTGAGCGTCATTAAAAACGCAACAAGTAATACAACGAGTTGTTTCATACAGGTTGAGTAATAACGGTGCAAACACGCCTGGGTTTCAATCATGAGTGTTTTATGAAAACAATTCAATAGTTCAGATCATTTTAGACAGCGTGATCATGTGTCAGTATTTAAACCGGTCAAAACTGACCCGTCCCTTGCTGTTGTACACAATGTGAGGGCATGGAAAAAAACTTTTGTTGCGCAGTACATACTGTTCCTTCAGCCTATAAAATGCCTGGTTTTTAAAGTTTAATTTCACCACAAAGAAAGATGTCACGGCTGACGCAAGAAAGTAGAGATCAGGCGGTTAATGACAGGGAAGACACCAGCCAGGGTCGCGGCACACTTTGTGGCGCACCTTCATGCACGTCCGCACACGGCATGGGTGTGTACAAATTGTTTGAATGAGAATGTGCTGGACTGGCCTTCATGTTCGCCCGACATGAATCCCCTTGAGCGTCTCTGGAACATTCTGGATCAGCGCATCAGTCATCGGGATCCTGCCCCCCCCCCCCCGCGCTCTCGCTGAACTACGTGCAGCACTTCTGGGTGAGTGGGACATCATCCCCCAGAGGCATATGACAATCTGGTGACATCTATCCACGCAGGATCCAGGCTCTTCTGGAGCGAATAGAGGACATACCCGTTATTAGTGTTCTGGACGTTGAAATCCTGATTAAATTGTTTATGTGCAGTTTCTAATCAAATTTCAATATTGTGTGGTGCAACGATGTGATGGTTTCATGACATGTACATTTAAAACTAGCGTATTAAAATTGTTTAACTGTCTGTACGTCGTTACGTTTTTAAATGCCTCTCAGTATAGGTACACAAACATAATAACCCAAGGCGATGCGAAGTCGAATGGGGTAAAAAAAACAACCAAAGCCTCCTATCGTTTTTTCGTGATCCAAAACTAGCTTCAACAAACTAATTGTATTAAAATTACTCATAATGTGAAACAAACATTCTAGTAAGACTTATTCAACAGACTAAGAAACACAGTTAAAACAACTGTTATGGTGTAACCGCCTCTTTTGTTTTTGACAAATTGGCGAAGCATAATAATAAATTATACGTTTCATACGATATTGGGGTTAGGCCTACTAGAATTTTAACACTGCAGTTTTTGTCTAGTTCCGGAATTTATTCTGTAATATGTTAAAAAAATCTTTATTTTGTTGTATAGAGTTGTTAGTATATCTAGTCCGCAGACTGCAAGGTTAAAGTCCAGGTTTTAAGTCCTAACAGTAATGTGAATTTCCTATCAGAACAAGCAACCTGTTCAGATAAAAATTGGAAATCAATCCAGCAAATAGTATATAGTTATTAAATATAATTATGTTACCTTCTTTCTCGTCAAAGGTACAATACATCGTTTCTTCAGTTAGATACCCTCAGAGTTAACGGTATTTCGGCCATAAATCCAATAACATCTCAGAAGTTAGAACAGCTGAGGAGATTTAGTAAATTCCTAAATTCATGTATTCAGCTAAAAATATGAAGCAATCAATCTAGTTTACAAAACATGAAGCAATTAATCTAGTTTACAAAACAAGAGTATGATAACACAAAATAAAATAAATATATAAAAATTTTAACCAATACTTTCCAAGCATTAGAAACCACTAGGCCTAAAATGTATGATACAAATCAGGTACACTGCATATTTAGTTTTGTTTTTTTTTAATTTCTCTTAATTTGTCCATTTCCAAGGGCAGATTAAGAGAAGTTTGACTAAAAAATATACTAAACACTGTAGTTTATGTGATTTTTACAACATTAAAGAAAGAAAAAAGCATGTTTCACTTACGGCATAATTGATTGAGTGAATTAGAGAAGCATTTTTCCTGTCCATGAAAGGCCTACACCTTTCGTTGCAGCAGGCTATTAATGTAAGATCATGAAATTTTCCTCACCATTTCCTTAACTGGAATATCTTCCCCACACTTTCTACATTTATTCCCGACCCAAACATTATTGTCACCAGCAGCAGTTTTAGAACTAGAGTGTAGAAATCTCCCGCTAAAAAACTTCGAATATCCATATTATTAACTTACTCTTTACAGCAAATAAACACGGAACATATGCAGTGTGGCTGCTATTCCACTGACGGTACGTGCGTAGGAGAATTGGATTGCTGAAATTTACCGAAGGGAAATAGGTCACCACTATCAGAAGTGTAGGTGTGCTTAGAGACTGCGGTAAAGAATTCTGTCATTAGATTGTTCAAGCTCTCCATTTTAAAATTTGCTTATTTTTATGACAATTCGAATAACTATTTTGGTAGGCTTAATCTCTTCTAACCTCTTATACATGCCGCCTAAGTTACTTGTCTCTGTCCCGCCCTCTCTTCCAATAGCACAGCGATAACTCTTAAAACCAGTAAATAGTTACTGTTTTTAACTTTGTTCTTATACAAATGTTTATACACGTATCAACGTACTACTTATTTCTGTGATTTCTTTACTAGTGGAAATTTCTGAGAAACGTACACTACTTTCTTGACTGTGTTGTTGAAAAGGAAATTCGGTTTTGTTTTTTTTAAAATCCTTAACGAGTTTAACTCTTCATCTCGTCTTGGTTTGTAGTAAATTTTCTTAATTTGCAAAAAAAAAGGGACGATCTTGAGCCAATGAAAATACAAAAAAAAAAAAAGGATTACCATTATTGTAATTTATAGTTTATGTGTTCATAAATTGTTTGTTTTTCTGCTTACGGGTGTGTGTTATGTTTCACGCGGTTTAACATTCTTCTTTGGAAAATAATTGGTGGAATTTACATGTATCATACCACACTTACATATTTAATATCTATGTTAAGCTTGTGGAATAGTTACCTTTCTAGATTTTTAGATAGATGTATGTTATGCGCATTCTTTATTTAGCTGACAGTCTATGAATAACGATTACTCGAGATTTTCTTCAGTTAATTATATTTTATGAGAAACTGACTGGTATTTTCAGTTCAAACCCATTTTCTGAAAAATTTTCCGAGACAAACACATGAGAATGAGAGCAAGTTAGGCCCAGTGATATAGGTTTAGATAAGGAGGCTACCGACCCTTCCAATAAAACGAACAAATTCTTTACGTAATATAAATACAAAAACGCTGAAAGCATAGCGCTTGTCTACCACAGCACATGAACTGTTTCTTCTGGTGGTAAGTGTTTAATCCCGCAGTTTGGGATTTCACAAAACAGATCTTTGATGGACTACACAGTATGCATCTCGAAAAGATGTCTTCTTTCTCGAATACATAGGGGAAATAAATAAAAACTTTCTCTCTCTCACACACACACACACACAAACTCAACCTAAAATAGTTGTTTGTTTGTAATTAAGCACAAAACTACTCGACTTGTAAGCCGAGAGTCAGGGGTTCAACTCCCTGTCGCACCAAACATGCTCGCTCTTTCAGCCGTGGGGGCGTTATAACGTGACGGTCAATCTCACTATTTGTTGATAAAAGAGTAGCCCAAGAGTTGGCGATAGGTAGTGATGACTATCTGCCTTCCCTTTAGCCTTACGCTGCTAAATTAGGGACGACTAGCGCAGATAGCCTTCGTGTAGTTTTGCGCGAAATTCAAAAACAAACGCAAAACTACACAATGCGCTGTATCGAGAAGGTATTCAACATTGTATGACATAATGATCTCCGGTTCCTTGTGAATGAAATGGCGCTATCACGCTGAGCTATTCGCTGGCTCTCTAACTTTTTGTTAAACAGACAACGTAGAGGGAACTTTGTCGGAGTTTTTCACTCCAGAAGCCGGTGTAACGATTTCAAATTACCCCTTGTAAATGTAACCCCCCGGTAATTTGAATTCGTTTTCATCTTACCCCCCCCCTTGATTTCAAACTACACCCTTTCCGATAGACTAGTTTTAATGGTTTCTTAAGATGCTAGACGTTTATATCGCACTCAGTGTGTGTAAATGAAATTAACATATTAATAACAATGTAAAAATTCAAATATTTATCATGTTCTATATCTCATGCTATCAATCACTCATTTTTATTTCAGTGCGCATAAAGAAATATAAAAAAAATAATATGTATAAATTACAATATATTGAATGAAGACAGTATGTAGACCTTGTGGTCTGGCGAGGACGAGCCCTTAAAATACCTTTTATCTTATATAAATCATCAATTTTAATAAAAGAAATCATAACCCTTTTGCCTATTATCATGTACTTAGATACGTACTCGATAAGCACTACAAATATTAAAAGCAATCATTATGTTTGTCATTTTGGCGTTAGAAGAGGGGGTAATTTGAAATCGATTTCATATTACCGGGGGGTAACTTGAACTCGTTACACCGGTATCCCTCAAGGAAGGGTGGTTAGCACTATTCTCTTCATAATGTATGTAAACAATATGCCACTTAAAGATCCAAATCATGGATACTCGTCACAGTTCGATGATGATATGGCAATCTGGAAAAGTGTCCTAACACCAATTAAACAATATGTGAATACTGCCAAAATATAGAATCAAAATAAACATAGCAAAAACTCACCTAGTGATGTTTACAAAGTCAACGAAACATCAAAAAGCACAATCACAGATTTAGATGAATGGAGCATTTCTCCAGACTGCTACATCTGCAAAGGTTCTAGGATTAACGTATGATTCCAAACTTACATGGATAAACCATGTAAATAACATAAAAACTAAAATTTGACGAATAAAATCTATGCTAGGAGTCTAAGTGGTAAAAACAGTGGGGCAACACCTGAAAACATCCTCAAAATACACAAAACGTATATAAGACCTGTAATAGACTATGCAACTCCAGCATGGATTAGTGTAAGCAAAGAATAATTGAAAACCTAACTACAGTCATTACAAAACACACTACTTACGACAGCACATAGAGTACCAAAAACCACCTTTTCAAAGTTTATATATAAATATTCAAACACACAAACAATACCAGATAGACTTCTACATAGTACAATAAAATATTTTAATAAAAATTGGAGAAAAAATGAACTATTATGCGAACCAGACAGGTATTGCATATATATTAGATCATTGAGATAAAATTATTAAATAATTCAAAAAATAAGGAAAATAAATAAAAATTATATATATATATTATAATAATAATTAAGTACTAAAATAAAAACAGGCTTCCTATGAGCTAGACATTAGTGAAGGAACTGATGGTGCAAAATACATGGACATTGTCCTTGAAAGGTGCCCGAGTAAATGTGGGTTACTCTGGCCCTCGTGTAGTAATTATTAATATACTAAACAGTTCACACCAACAAGGAAAAGGAAGGAGGAAGAGGTAAAATGCACCTGACCCTCCTGGGTATACACACATATATACCCAAACAACGAGAGAGAGAGAGAGAATGCGCTGTGTGCCTGCCACGTGTACCGAAACCCAGTTTTTCGCGCTATAAGTTTACAGATGTATCGTTGAGTCAATGTGTGTGTGTGTGTGTATATATATATGTAGGATGGGGGGGGGAAGCTGCAAAGCAAGCTTGCTTTTGAATAAATATTACTTTTTGTTCAAGGAACAGTATTTCCTCGTGATCCTCCTCTCGGACAATTGGTCAATTGTTCCCCCTCCCCTCCAGATTCAACATCATAGTCGCCTAATGAAAAAGATCCCAGTTCAAGTTATTCTGGTTGTGTGATTCTATGCTGGAACATTGTACATCTCTCTTGACGAGACCAGTGAAATGAGACGTTTAGAAACAGTTCACCTATTTTTATAGATCACATGTGACCGTCATGACAGTGCAGAAAATACACGATGAATAAAATTTCAACTCACTGCATGTCACAAATGAATGTAAGGAGTCCAACATGTGCCCTCATATCACACTCGATACTCTGAGTGGGTTGAAACTGCTAACTGTTTCGTCCTTCGTAAAATCATCAGTAAAACGGAATAGTTGTTGTGTTGTTGTGCTACCTGTGCTCGCCGTCCCTAATTTAGCAGTGTAAGACTAGAGGGAAGGCAGCTAGTCATCACCACCCATCGCCAACTCTTGGGCTACTCTTTTACCAACGAATAGTGGGATTGACCGTATCATTATAACGCCCCCACAGCTGAAAGGGTGAGCATGTTTGGCGCAACGGGGATGCGAACCCGCGACCCTCAGATTACGAGTCGCACGCCTTAATCACCTGGCCATGCAGGGCCAAACAGGACAGTATTTGTATTAAATTACGTCCTCTTATACATCCGCGTAAAGCTTTTATTTGTTTTTATACAATCCAGCATCGATGTATGCCAACGATACATAAACAGAACCTCTTGGTGGCTCAGCGTTAAGCTTAGCGGCTTACATCTCTAACAATTAGGTTTCGATACCCGCTGTTGGAGAGCTAAAATAGCCCATTGCGTAGTTTTTACTCATACTTGTTTGTTTATTGTTAAACATAAAACTACGCAATGGGCTATTTGAGCTCTCCAACAGCGGGTATCGAAACCTAATTGTTAGAGATTAAGCAGCGAAGCTTAACGCTGACCCACCAGGAGGCTCTGCTTATGTATCGTTGGTATACACTTACGCTGGATTGTTCCTTTTCAAGATGACTGTAATTTCTTTCTTTCTCTCTTTTGTTTCTACTTTTAGATCTGTTATTTCTAAAAATAAAATATTGCCAATAGTACAATAATTATTGACATGGTTTATCCATTGCCTGGTGTTAGAAATTATTTTCTTCTAGACGAATATTTAGTAAGCAGTACATTTAAATATCTTATTGGTGGTCTCTTGACCATTTGTTTGCTTGAAGTTAAACAACTAAGCTACACAATGAATTATCTATGCTCTGCCCACAATGTTATATGTCCGCATACGTACTGTTGTGCCACTAGGAGGCTTTCTTAAGCAAATTCAAAGCTATAGATATTTTAATGCTTGTTCGGATTTTATTGTATTGTTTATATTTTGCGATGACTTGTACTACAAATAAAATTTGTAAATAAAACATGCATGTTCTAAATATATGTAAAAATCACGATTTTTTCCCCTTAACTTTCTGTTTAAGTGTTCTGCACATGGTGCAAGTCATCTGACTAAATTGGATGTAAATATTTTGTAAAGATTAACCAATCCATATACTTAGGTAAAGGTTGGTCTATTACTGTATCAAGCTTCGCTAGAAGGACGTGTCACCTATCGTAAGAGGTGATACAGTGACCTGTAGAAGTTGGTAAGAGATGAAGGTTCATCTTCCTGGAATATGTTTGTTTTGGAATGTTTCTTGATATAGGTATTCTAATGATTATGGGATACTGCACTTGGACCTCTGTCTGATTTTACAACTTGGGTATCCAGTACTATCTACAGAACTCTTTCTCTTTTGTCATTCTCAGTTCTTTTTACCTTGGAAAACCTCTCCATCTAAGTAGCCAGAAGTCACTGAGCGAAATATACAAATGACCAGTTAAGAGTAAACATTATTGACACATATTACCTGCACGAATTTTTTTAACTTTTGTGTATTTGTACTTTCTTTTCAACGTAAAGGTAATACCCAAATAAATGATTACAAATTAACTGGTAGCGTTACCGAAATATTTGTAACACCTTACCTTACTTTTCTTTTCATAAACTTGTTTATATTTTAACATACTTTTGGTACCACACGTTAGACGAATTCAGCATGTATGCTATTATAATACAAGTTTTAATCACAGATTTTGATGTTCAGTTGCATTTTTAAGCGACAGAAATGTTTAGATTTCATTAATTATTTTAGAAGTGAACGTCTTGTAAACTTCTAATATTTCAAGGACCTTCTGTTGTTGTTATTGAGTAACTCTGGTCACATGACACTTAAAATTTAATTTAATGTGCGGTAAGATTATGCTGAACGATATACATATAGCTAGCTATGTAACATACATATTCTACAAAATTTTCGGATCGAAATTGATTTTGTGATATCGTTTTTTTTACTCATTGCGACCAATGCAAAAAACTATTTGGCTAATATATTAGAAACTAATTATGTGTATTTTCTCAGATATTAACGTATAAGATGATTTCTAATCTCATATCTGGAAATACAAACAAAATTAAAACTGTTCTGTGTACAGTGTGTATGTGTTTTTCTTATAGCAAAGTCACATCGAGCTATCTACTGAGCCCACCGAAGGGAATCGAACCCCTGATTTTAGGGTTGTAAATCCATAAACTTACCGCTGTACAAGTGGGGGCTGTTCCGTGTAAGCGTCCGTAGTGTGTGTGCTTTTCTTATAGCAAAGCCACATCAGACTATCTGCTGAGTCCACCAAGGAGAATCGAACCCCCTGATTTTAACGTCGTAAATCCGTAGACTTATCGCTGTACCAGCGGGGAGCAGTCCTTAGTCAAAGAGTTTAAATTGTGAAGCTTTTAATCTGATTATAGTCCCATTTTCAAAATGGTGACCATTCTCTTGAACTGTAACAATTACACAAGGTAACAAAATTTTTACTTTTTCTTGTTCCTGGACAGAAAGTGTTATATCCCAATTGCTTATGTTTAAAGTTAATGGAAAAGACCTATTTTTCTCTTTAAACTTTGCTTTTGTGATCTGGGAGCGTATACCGAAAATATGATGGAAGACTATATTTGGGGGCTGATACGTGAAAGTGATTTACATTACAGTCGCAAATCTCAAAAAACTACTCACTTCTAAACATTTTTGTATAACTTTAGTATAAATACATGTAAATCTTGATTCATATGTTGTTTTATTCAGACCTTATGTAACTGTAAATGTGTAAATTTGTCCGTTTTTACATAGAAAATAGCCCCCCAGTGGCACAGTGGTATGTCTGCGGACTTACACACTAAAAACCGGGTTTCGATAATCGTGGTGGGCAGAGCACAGATAGCCCATTGAGTAGCTTTGTGCTTAATTCTAAACAAACAAACAAAAAAAAACATAGAAAATAGGTTAATTTCTAAATTTCATTATTCAGGACACAAAAGCAAAGTTTGAAGGGAATAATGACCATTTTCTGTACTTTTACAACATAAGCAATTAAGAAATAACACATACTATCCAGGAACAAAATTTGTGTTACATAGTGTTATTTTCATGAGGCACACTATGTACCAAACTCTTAGAGTCGCAGACACTGAATATTGAATATACCGTTCTCGGAAAAAAAAAGGAAATGGGAAATCGAAGATCAAATATTCTTTTAATAAAATATTTACGACATGATTGACAAGAAGCTTCAGTATTATTTCAAAAATTAACATTAATCTATTAAGGCTTTTCTGTAATTTCTCTTTCAGCAAAATTTAAAAAATCGTGAGATTAAAGTGCATTCTGTGGACATTGGTGGTTACATGCTTTTGATGTGTAATTTTCAATCGTTTATCTTCAAGGACAACTTATTGTCCTTTGATATTGGTAACTAGAACCATCATGGAGAAATTTGTGAGTTTGAATTACATTCTATGAACACTGGTATTTTTATCTGCCTGAAGGGCTTCTTTCCAAACAACCGTCTTCAAAGACAACTTAGCTTTGTTACTAGTAATTGGAACCCTCATGGAGAAGGTCATGAGATTGAAGTGCATTTTGTGGACATTTGTAGTTTCAACCATCTGATGTGTATCTTTTCAATAAATTAATTTCAAGATCAACTTAGCTTCAATATTGGTAATTAGAACTCTCATGGATAAGTTTGTGACATTGAAGTACATTCTACGGATACTGGTGTTTTGATCTGTGTGATGGGCATATTTTCAATCAGTCATCTTCAACGACAACTTAGCATTGCTACTGGTGAGGGCAACCTTCAAAGAACGAGGAAAATCCAATATTTCTGTTTTATGAGTGGCAAGAAGAAATGCAGTAGATTGATTGGCTTCTATGTTTGTTTGTTTTTTGTTGTTGTTGTTTTGTTTTATGGAGCTAACGGAGAAGGAAAGTTGTTTGCAGTAATAAAGAAGAAACCGATAACGCCAGAATTATCAGGATCTTTCAACTGTTTGAGAAAGACGAATTTGATCCTGGTGGCAACTTGGAACCAATCGAAAGTTTTTGTTTTTTCTTTGTTCAGTATACTCTATTTCATACTTTTAACAATGTGAATAGGTTAAGATGGAAACTTTTCAAAACCAAAAATGTGGAAACCGGAAATTTACCTCAGGAGAACTCAAACCCAACAATCAAAAGTTAACATAATAGTTAAAAGAAATTAAGGCTACAGAAGACGAAGATCGCTTATTTCACAATTCTCTGATGGAAATGGATGGAAGGTCACTACAAAAGGGGCATTTGTTGCAGAGAAATATTTAGAGGTGTCATATTTACAGACACCAATAGCGATGCCCTGGTATCCTCAACATTTCATACATAGCGCTATGCAAGTATAACTATTGCGAGAGCATTAGATCCCGATGTGTTCAGTACTGACGAATACGAAGACGGCGGACAAATTCTTAAAGTTTTTATTATGTTTGTTGAATTTCGCACAAAACTGCTCGTAGGACATGTGTACTAATTTGGAAGAGATAAACTAGAGAGAAGGCAGCTAGTTAATATTACCCATCGCCAACTCTTGGGCTACTGTTTTATAATTTAAAAAAATTGGGATTGACTGTAAGATCATCACGCCTCCAGGGCTGAAAAATGAGTATGTTCGGTGAAGGGATTAGAGCCTGTAATCCGCATGTTGCAAGTCGATCGCTCTAACCACGAGACCATGATAGGCATTGCGTAAAGAGAATGAAATAAACAAAAATAAAATCATTAATACTCAATAGACGGTGTTAAATAAAATCATTATTTCATTTTGTTTCAGAATTTCGTTCAAAGCAACACAAAGGTTATTGTCATTTAGTCATATTAATTTTGAGCTGATATAGTATATGAAAGGCAAATAATTTTTAGTAGTCCCCGCCATCTCTTTAGCTGTTCTTTTATTATCGAATAGAGGTGTTTGTCAATATTTTTACTACAGTTTGCGTGCTTGTGATAAAAGATCGCGAACCAAAAATCCCAAGATGCATAGTCATATTTTAAGGCGATTTTTGAGACTCAAGAACTAATTGGTTCCTGCTAAATAATTTTTTTAAACTCATAAACTGTTTACCAAAAGCTTACGAAAATATCAAAGCATTTAACGAGTTGTTTCTCATTATAACGAACTTCCTTACAAGTTTAAATTAAACTATTATACATCGGCGAAAGGTTTATATATATATATATTTTTTAATGGCTTGACAGTAAAAGTACTACTTGTTTCCAAAGTTACATATTTTCCAAACCGTTGAATCTGAACTTTTTAGTTTTAAACTTATTAGAATACTTCAAAGGTATAATCACCAAAAGATAGCGTTAAAAGCAATATCGAAGATAATAATTGTTAATTTCTGTTGAGGTTCGCTTGTTATCCGTACATTATTTGTTGATTTTATCTGAAAACTCGCATAAAAAAAACTCGAATATAATTACGTCTTAAATACATTATCAAGGACACAGATACTATAAACAACCTTCAGTAAGTTGAACAAACATATGTTATATCTTTATACTTCGTCAAAATTTACGAGAAGTTTGACACATAAATTATTTTCAAACCAATAAATACGTGCTTTTAGAGTCGAGTAGTTCGTTGCTGCGAAAGGCCATGGGAACCGAATGCATTCACTAACTGAACTCTGTTTTATATTATTCTTTCAGTTGCCACCAGGTGTCATCACCAGCAAAAACTCCTTGAATTAGCAGTCTGTGTTTGAAATATTATTTAAGCCAACTGGTTTATTGAAACTCAGACTATAAATATATCACGTCACTTAAATTTATATTTGGTTTTAATATTCGCGCAGAAATACACGAGAGCTATCTGTGTTAACCGTACCTAGTATTTACCTGAAAGAATAAAAGGAAGGCTGCTAGTTAACAGTATTCACTGCTACCTTTTGAGTTTTCTCAAATGAAATAGTGAGAATTGACCGTCACTCTTATAAAGCACTCGACGTCCCATGTTGCAGAGCGCAATTTTTCGGATTCGGGATACGAATCATAAGCCTCCGGAACTCACAGTCTGACATGCTAACCCATCAGACCATGCCCGGTACTATACCACGTACTGCAGTCTGAATGTTTCCCCAGCGGTAAGTCTCTAGATATTAGAAACTGGGTTTTCATACTCTCGGTGGACCCAGTACAGACAACTCGTAATGTAGCTTATTGCTTAAGCAACAAATATTTAAATGTTTCCACAAATATATATAGAGACAAAACGTGAAAATTACGCGTCTTTCAGGTAGTTTGCAATAATTAAATATACTCAAAACGATTTCAGATTATTATGCTCTGATTTCGGGTGGGTTGTAGGTGAAGAAGAACTTGAAAGGAGAATTAAAGACGACTAGCACAGGTAGCCCTGTTTGTGAAAGGTTCGACAAGAGCAGCCATTAACAGTTGACGTTTTTGATCAAAATTTTCAGAAAAAGTCGTTCAGTTTCCAGGTTCCTTGTTGAAACGGTTTGACGTCTGTCTCTGCCCTTCACATCAGTAGGAGAGGTGATAGCTGGGGTAAAGTAATAACGTGTAACAAGATAAAAACAAGATCTTTTAATGTATTTTTATGTTGTTGAAAAAGCACTCAATATAACAAGATTACTACCTAAATTTCTGAACTGCCGTCCTTAATGGTATATACGTTCTTCACATTAAAGCTTGAAGTAGCCAACAGAGAATTAGATTATATAATCCTTTATATTTTGTTCAAAAGTACCATAAACAATTTAGACGACATTAAGTTTGTCTTTTTCGTAGCAGGACAACATTTTGACAAAATATTATAAAGGTTGTTTTCCACAGCTAAGAGAAATAGATGTAATTCAAAGACTTCTCCTATACGTCTTAAACATATTATTTAGACTAAATTAAACAAAAATATTTCATGACTTTACACTCAAAAACAGTTATAAAAATATACTCTAAGCTGAAATAAACTTCGCTCTGATTAAACTGGACTTGTATGAGAAATGATATTTCAGGATCGTATGATTTTGCTATTTTATGTGATATTACTTCATGAGCACACAACTGTGCTTTTATATGTGATATTACTTCATGAGCACACAACTGTGCTTTTATATGTGATATTACTTCATGAGCACATAACTGTGCTTTTATATGTGATATTATTTCTTGAGCACACGACTGTGCTTTTATATGAGATATTACTTCATGAACACACGACTTTGTTTTCTTTAGCAATACCAGAAAATTACTATCGAATGTAATTTTTTGATTAAATCAGAAAATCTCAGCTGGCATATATAAAGTTATTATTTCACTCAGAACGAGAAATCAGTTCATATCTTCAGTGAATGATCTTCTGAAACAACTTAATATGTAAGTGTTAGGCGACAAGGAGATGGGAGGAGTTTGACTGACACCTAGAGGTCACTGTGAGTCATCAACTGGACCTTTGATCCCAGCAACCAAAAGGAAACATTATAAGATCTCTTGTAATCACCTATATACATTTACTGTACTTAAAAAAGGTTACTGAAGACAAGGTAAAAAGTACTGTCGTTAGCAGTGAAAGAATAAACTAGTTTACTAAAACCAAAATAACTGATGTAGCAGTGGAAATATTTATCACAGTGAGACAATACGTCGAAGAAGTTTATTGGGCAGTTTAAACATGTGACCGCACTGTCCAACTTATTCTTCAACATAAAACATACCGGGCTGTAGCCTCCAAAGACCGGTAACTAGAACACAATTATGCGATGTGGATTGCGAATGAACATTTTGCACATGCTCCTACAGTCGGTTTTCAGCTGACTTGCGTTTGTTCCCACGTTCAACAACAGTTCTCCAATCGCCAGTCTTTGTCTTTACCGCTTCTATCATGAATGGTCGTTACATCTTTATAGACTAAATATGCACAATGACATTTTGTTAAAGGAGTCAACAGGGAGTTGCTATAAAACAGAGTAAAAGGTGACTTATTTATCCAGAATATTCACGTAGGGCTAAGACATCAAATCTTCCTTCTGGAAAGACTCGTACTTCTTCGCTTTCAGGTCAGTAAAGGTCACTAGATATAATTCTCGATTGTTATTGGACATTTACCAAAATATCAGTCTAATGACATTTACTCTTCAAAATCAATTCGTGTAACTTCCATAGGAAACATTTATATTTCTCTAATATGAGAAAACAAAACTGAAACTAACATTATCATTTTTAAGTACCGACTTTATAAATGGATAACTTCGTTTTCGACAAGTTTATCTTCCTAAACAATCTTAACAGGTATTCCATGTATTACTGCGTTTTAAAGAATAAATTAAAGACAGAAACGATAAAACAAAAGTCTATCGCTGAGAAAGATCTAAGTTTATGGGCTTACATAGCTGATGTAAGCAAATGATGAACTCGACGAACATTAGTGGGTGTTCTCCTACCCAAATGCTCAAAGCATTGAAATCGGTTGTTCTTTTGTTTTAACAACAGAGTTTAATTTATTCATACACTTAACAGGAAGTATTCTTTAAGAATAGCTCTTGGTTATCATGCTATTGTTAAAATACCACATGAAACTATTTGATTAGGATTTGATTTAAAAATGCTCTAAAATACATCATTGGACTAAGAAACCGTATCCATTTCAGATTTCATAACAATTGACCTTGGAATCTTTGTCCTAGTTGTTTTCTTCGGTTTTATATATTTGATTCTTTGTATATTATTATGTTATTTATTCGGCTTCGTAAGGAAATACTTAATATATTTCAGGTAATCTTGTTCAACCTTAGGATCGAATATAAAATGAAAAACTTTAAACGATAAACTCAATAAATACTTCTAGAAAGTCGAGTTACTGATCAAATTAGACAAAACGAGCTTAATTTTTTGTACATATATATATATACTCCATTGATACAAGCGCTACAGTGGTTGAGCAATTGAAGGGACGGACTATAGGGTAGGCAAGTAGTGATAATTGACTGTTTCTTTTATAATGCACCCTTAGCCTATAAGTGTGGAGCGATTTTTTTTTTTTTATTTCTTGCAAGAACGGGACAAGAGCAACAAAGTCAATGGTTCACATTTCGAGCAGGCTTCCCATTAGGCTGTGCCCGGACTAATAAGAAAATGGAAATAAGAAATGAACATTATCCCTAATTACCTACGTTAACTACAAGCTTTTGGTGTTTTCAACTTTATGTAATGCATGGGACAAACGAATAGTGCTAGAACACCAAGGTATAGCCATAGACGTACATAATTTAGAACTTCTGAACAGTGAAGGATAACCAGTGAGAAGCATCCTTCGCCTACATGGTCACTGTTAAATAGTGTGAGTGATTGCCACTCTTATAATATGTCTTCAACAAAACAAGAAAGAGCATGTTCAGCGGGATATCGCAAGCTTAAACCTTGGGCTTTTTGAGGCACATTCTGACACAATAACACTAAGCAATTTCAAGCCTTTTGAATAATAAAAAAACAAACTACGATTGAAAGTTCTTACTTTCCAATAATACGTAACAACGCTCTCTTTATATGAAAAACAAATCTTTGTTCTAGACTTGATAATCCGGATAAACATGACTTTATGTAGAATTCACAAAGCCCTTGGTGAGAAGAGCGCATATACATATAGTCCATTGTGTAGGTTTCCCTAAAATAAACAAACTGCATTTACCTCCCTGGTGGCTTGTGTTTCTTTATTTCGCGCAAAGTTACACGAGGGTTATGTGCGCTAGCCGTCCTTAATTTAGCAGTGTAAGATCAGAGGAAAAGCAGCTAGTCATCACCGTCCACCACCAGCTCTCGGGCTTTTCTTTTACCAATTAAAAGTGAGATTGACCATTACTTTATAATGCCTCCATGGCTGAAAGGGCGAGCATACTTGGTGATGGGAATTCGAACTCGCAACCATCAGATTACGAGTTGAATGCCTTAACCACCTGGTGGATCAGCAGTAATTCTGAAAGTTTATAATGTTGACAATTGGGTTTCGATATGCAGGTGGGTCGTGTTGCTTTGTACTTAAAGTAACTAACTAAGTAACAAGAATAGCTTTATTTAATGTGAAAAAAAACTGTTTTCCTAATTTCACTTGGAGATAAGATGGCCAAAAAATGAAAAAAAAATGGTAGTTTTTTCTTCTGAAACTTCTAACGATTATTACTAAAAGTACGTTATTCTGATTAATAAATTTTTGTTATTTTTTTATATAGACTGACGTCATTACATCGTAGGCAAAGACGTTCAAAATGAACCTAAGTATCCTACACGCTCGACTGGTAACTTTCCTTTTCTTAATCATGACGTCAGAGCTTGTTGTGACAAAATCTGTTGGAATTTGCATAATGTAAGTTTGTTTGTTTTTATCGACTTTTGATATAATTTCCATTTTGTTCAGTTACCAGTAGTTTTTCTTACAAACATATATTCAAGTATATTAGTCTGAGGGAAAGAGAGAAAGTCAGGCTGTTATTATTTTCTATATATTTGTGAATGTAACGAATATATTCATTTTCTTTTCTGGCCCGAGTATATCCTAGTATTTAGTATTTAAGGGTCTAAGGTTCGAGAATGAATTCGGTTGAACACGCTTTGCATTTTCAAATGTGGGAGCGTTATGAAGTGGCAGCCAGTTACTTAGTTTAAAGAACCCTAATTTTTTTTTTTTTTTAATGTGGATGGTGGTAACTGATTAGCTGCCTTTCCACTGGTCAATAGTACAAAATTATGGATGGCTACTCCTTTATCCTACATACCGTGATCTGGCTGTTTAGTCCTCATGCACATCAGGTGCTGTTCAGGTTGCTCAGTTAATTTCAATTTCTACACAACTATTATAGCTAATCTTGTATATCATGGCTCATAATTCTAAAAAGTTAAATTGTTTAAAACAAATTTTCTACATATACCTTCCATCTCAGCGTTAGGGTATCCCTCGTTTCACAGATTAAGTTTCTTGTAATTACTTTGGCTTTCAGAGGATTTTATTAAGTTAATTAGTTTTTCTTTGTACCAAGTGGGTCTAGAGACAGTTGTGTTTGCTTATTTCTTGATCATTAGCAAAAACAATTTCCACGTGATGAAATAATTAACAGGTGTAGTTTGATACATGAGCTAGGCGTAACTTTTACACTTTCTTAAATAAGACTGATACATTACTAGTAAATGGGATTTTTTTTTTATTTGGTTGGAAGCAGAAGCAAAAAAAGTAATAAAGCTGTCAACTCGTAATCTGAGGGTCGCGCGTTCGAATCCCCGTTACATCAAACATGTTCGCCCTTTAGCCTTGGTGGCATTATAATGTTACGATCAATCCCACTATTCGTTGGTAAAAGAATGGACCAAGAGTTGGTGGGGGATGGTGATGACTAGCTTCCTTTCCTCTAGTCTTACACTGCTAAATTAGGAGCAGCTAGCGCAGATAGCCCTTCCGTAGCTTTGCGCGAAATTCAAAAACAAACATTCCCTACAACCCGTAATTGACCCCCCAGTGTATTGTAATTAAAATGAGAGTTATGTGCGTGTGTAATTATGCTGAACTATTCTACAAGTTAGAATACACTAGGCCTAAACTACGTTTTCTTTTGAAGTCGCAAATTGCAAGACACATTAGTTTTGTTTTTTGTTTGTTTGAAGCTAAGCACAAAGTTTCACAATAGGATTCCCCTTGCTCTTCTCACCACGCGTGTCTAAACCCAGTTTCTACCGTTGTAAGTCTGCAGACATACCGCTGTGCTGCTAAACAAGGTGTTCTTATTAGAGTTATATGGTCACTGTAAAATATTAGAATTTTACAACGTGCACATTGGTATGTTGTCTATTTGAAATTGATTTTTTTGTTCTAAACTTGTAATGTTTTGTTTATTTCTTAGAAACTGTGGCCAGTGCAAGAAGATGTACGGAGGTTATTTTTTGGGTCAACAATGCGCTGAAGAATGCATCTCTTCCGGTGGTCAACATCTTCCTGATTGCAACGATCCTTCTTCCATAGGACGTTATCTTCACCGGCTCTTTTAAACTTTACTGGTCATGTTCTATTAGGCCTAAATATATATGTTTCAAACATATTGTTTAATTTTTTAATACCCTCAAATATCTGTTTACCTTGTGATGTACGGCCGTATAAGACGAATTAAAGTTTGCAGTTAACAAATCATTAAAATTATTCTGATGTCATGTGTATTTTACATTAAAAAGGTTGAGACTTTCAAATATTAGCCACATGTGTATCGCGGTATAAATCTGTATAATAAAACAACACTGTTAGATCTGACACAGACATAAGTCGTTCAAGATGTCGTTTACACTGAACTTAATCAAATCAGTATTTTCTGGTGTTGACGAAAAAAGTTTGTTTAGAGTGATTAAGAAGCAAGAAACTCTGGTGAATCCTGCAGATAGTCTTAAAATTAGTTTCAAAACTTAAAGAAAACATTTATAAAAAAAACTAGATGAATGTAATAACCGAAGAGACACGAGTAGGGTGATTAGTACAACCCAGTCTGTGAAATAATCCAATCTGAAATGTGAACAATGAAATTATCCAGCTGCGATGTTAACAATGAAACAATATGGTCTGTGATGTTCTTCCATTCGGTTACGATCCATAACGTGTTGTAAATTAAGATAGAAAGATGTCAAGTTACTCAGTTATAATCCATGATTGATGCCTTTAAAGAGGTATGTAGTGTGAAATCGTTATGTATGTATATATATAGTCCGAAAAGGTCAGACAAACACGAAAATATGATTGACATCAAACAGATATTAAAAAAAGCACAAACTTGACAACGGTTATCCTTCATATTAACATGATATGGGTATTAAAAGCGGACACATATTATGAGGATTATTATCCATGTTAACATCAGCTGGATATTAAAAAGATACACACGTGACAAGAATTATTGATTATTTGTTTCGAATTTCGCGCAAAGCTACACGAGAGCTATCTGCGTTGGCTGTCCCTAATTTAGCAGTATAAGATCAGAGGGAAAGCAGCTAGTCACCAACACCTATCGCCGACTCTTGGGCTACTCTTTTACCAATGAATAGTGGGATTGACCGTCGCATTATAATACTCCCACGACTCAGAGGGCGAGCATGTTTGGTGTTACAGGGATTCGAACCTTCAACCTTAAAAATTATAGTCGAACTCCCTAACCACCTGGCCATATCGGGCCGACAAAGATTATTATCCACAATATCGTGAATTCGGTTTTTAAAAAGAAATACACACGATAAAATGTATGCACACTAGCTTTGTATTTATAAAAATACTTCGTCCACGAACAGTAGACGTCTCTGTCCTGGGCCCTGGGCTTAATGCCTGAATTTACGAATAATTTTACTTAAAATTCTGTTAAAACGTAAAGAAACGGACAATGAAACACGTTATTTTCATACCGACCTCATTTACAAACCAAATAAAGGTGGTGTTACACATACTCAGTCGAACACCAGCTTTTCCACCAGGACTTAATTTAATTGGTTTAGTATTCAGTGAAATGTTTGATGTTTACTTCCGTGAACAATTGGTTCTTTAATTCCTGTATAATGTTCTTGCAGTATAAATAATGTTCTTATGAACTTGAAATAATTTTCATGCGAAATACCCGTGAATAACAAGTGTTCTCAGTTAGGTAGTTATCACCATTAGATTCCATCAAGGAACATAGGGCCGCAATCGCTTGCGGATTCTTCAACAGGTATTTAAGTTAGTAGGTTGTTAGCCCACTGCACCGAGCCGTCCCTAATTTAGTAGTGTAAGACTAGAGGGAAGGCAGCTAGTCATCACCACCCACCACCAACTCTTGGGCTACTCTTTTACCAACGAATAGTGGGACTGACTGTAACATTATAACGCCCCCACGGCTGGGAGGGCGAGCATGTTTGGCGCGACGCGGGCGCGAACCCGCGACCCTCGGATTACGAGTAGCACGCCTTACGCGCTTGGCCATGCCAGGCCCGTTCTCAGTTAGTGTCTCAAAAAAAAAAAATGCTCATAAAATACAGTAACAAGTAAATGAAACATAACTTCAATGTGTAGTAAATGAAACATAACTTCAATGTGTAGTACATACAACTGGCTACGACACCTGTTATTTAACTTCTTCAAACTAGTTCCTATCCCCTTGCTGTGATATAAAATTGACAGCAACCAAATTCTACTATTCGGTCAGACAAAAACAACCCAAGAGTAGGCTGTAGAAGCTGTTAAGCCTTTTCTCATTTGTATAAAACCAAAATTAGAAACAACCAAGCGCAGATAATCAGTTGTGTGTGTTTGTGATCCATGAATATTCACCTCATATCTCTGTTTTGCTCTGTTCTGTCCCCTTTGTAAGGCTCCTCGTGGATTTGTAATTTTCCCTTCTGTATTTAAATATAGATAATATTTATTTTATTTAAATAACTTAGAGTGAAAAATGGGAAGAAAAAAGATTATCTTAGTTTTTTGAAGTTCTAGAAAGGCAGAGTAAAACAAAACTGGGGTTCCTGTTCTACAGTATGGTGTGTTCTATATCTTTCATGACAAACTTAAACTGTTTTTTGCTGCCCGTTATTGATAAATCATGGAATTTGTTTCTCTTAATGTACAATTATTTGAAACTTTTTTGATATTGCTAATTTTGCATGTTCTGATAATTTTCTGATATAATAAAACACGAGTAGAAAAGGACACGGAACAAGTGAAGACATAATTAAAAGCATCACGTCAACTGAGCACATGATATTCAAGTTCTCTAGGAAAAGTTACATAAACAAAATTCATGCCGGTTGATTTGGTTTTGTTTTACTTTACTGGCTTTATCAGCGGGGAAGAGTTGTCAATTTTACTTTTACGAATTTTCAACCCCAGCCATGTGTTTTTGTTCTCTAAATGATTTAAGGCCTCGTTTTGTTTAATTACTAAAGTTTTATTACAATATGAGCGTACAAAAAAAGAAAAAGTTTATAGTTTATATTTAGTAGAGCATGTGTTCACAATTCCAAAGAGTTTTTCTCTTTCAAAGGAATGCTTTCTGTAGTCTACAAAAAGTTAGAAGAGAGAGAAAGGGAAGTCAATAAATATTAAACGACATCTCTTGTGTTGTGATGTTATTATTAATTTTTAATCATGATAATAAGGCTACTTTAATGTTTTAGATGTCTGTAATTTCTTAACCAGTACAAAGTGAAAAAGAAGTCAATAAATCACAACATTTTATTTGGCAAACTTTAATTGAACACCAGAGTTTCTCTTCAAGATATTTAAATGTTGTAGAAGAACAAGGTGTAATCCAGGAAGATTTCAGGCATACAAACAATAAGTAGATATTCACTCCAGTCTGTTGAGGAAGGATGAAATCGTTTCAAAATCGTTGCAGTCAGGCATCATGGTACCACCAAACTGGACGCAGGCTTCAGCACACTCTTTCCCTTCGAAGTGGGCCCCGTAGATCTGTTTACACTGTCCGCAGTTCTTGATGCACAGCGAAACGCGGTTAAACCCTTCGGCCACGTGGTTGTCATAGCAACAGATCAACAACAGGATCAGATATGTTTCGATGGAGGTGCTCGAAGTAACCATCTGCTCAAGACGAAACAGAAAATAAAATCGACATGTTAATATTTATCAACATATGATTATCAATTGAAAAAGAAAGTATTGGAACCACGATGGAAAATAGAGTTGATTATAAGTTTGTTTGTTTGGAATTAACCTCAAGACTATACAACGGGCTATCTAAGCTATGAAACTAGTATAGAAACCCGGTTTCTAGCGGCGTGAATTCGCAAACGTGAATATATATATATTACTTTTCTAAATTTATTTAAACATTTGTATAGCAGACGAATGATTATACTGCCCTTGGGAGGTGCTGCATTACTTACTTGATATTTCAAACAGATAAACTTTTAATTATTGAAGTGTCAACATTTAGTCACAATAGACAAACAATCTATGGCTTCATTTATAGATTTCATTTAACAATAGCAGCTATTATTCTGAATGAGGTGTCATTAGTTCTTGGAAAGTGTAGCTTGACTTGTTTATGTTACATTTGTGGTTCGGAATTAGTAGAACATCGTTATCCATTCAGTCTGTGAGACAGACGTAAGTTCTAAAACAATAGATGTCAGATTTGTAACTTTGAAATTTTAATTTCAGAAAGTTCTAGTTTAATTCGTGCTTCGCAATCAGTCAATCAACGTCGGTATTTAGGTCGCAAACTGCAGGAGGTAGGGGTCAGAATCAATTTTGTAATAACAATAGATGCTTGGTTTGAATTTTGCGTAAAACTGCACGAGTTCTATATGTGGTAGCCGTCAGTAACTGAGCTGTGAAACACTAGAAGGAAGGCAGCTAGTTATCATCACCCACAGCCAACTCGTGGGATACTTTTTTTATCAAAGAATAGTAGGATTTACCATACACTATAACGCCTCAACGGCTAAAAGGACGAATATGTTTGGTGATACGGAGGATTCGAACCCGCGAGTTTAAGACTGTGAGTCGAGCACCCTAACCACCGGGCTACAATAAAGTTTATTAACTCTGATTATTATCCTCTTTAATAATTCTGGAAACTACTGAAACAAAATCTAGGGATGACTTTACATCGATTATAAACCTTGCAAAATCTAACCCAGGCTTCCAAACTACGGGTCTAGAACCTTGTGGGGGCTGTGAGAAAGTGCCATAGGGGTCGTAACAAATTTACAACACACACAGTATTGGTAAGATACTTAATATTTATAGATCCTTTGGGTGGAGGATTCAGTGAGGAGTACTATGAGGGGGCTGAAAATTATTTGGAGTAAAATGCATAACCCATTGTCCGGGGATCTCACTTTTCATTCAATGTTACTGAAGCAATTGTCTGAGGTATCAAATCTCCTTCCCTCGGTTGGACAACAGTAAATCTAACGATTTATAACGTTGAAATCAGAGATTCGATTCCCCTCGATAAACATGACAGATAGTCAGATTTGAATTTGCTACAAAACACATATACACACACATGTTAAATTTCTAATGTTATTAAAACTAATGTCTCCTGTTTCTAAGGAAAGGCAATAGCTAAGAGAGTTTTCTATATATTGTTGTACGTTAGAGATTTTGATTATTTTTTGTTTGAAATTAAGCACAAAGCTACACAATGGGTTATCCGTGCTCTGCCCACCACGGGTAACGAAACCCAATTTTTAGCGGTGTCAATCCGCTGACATACCATTGTGCCACTAGGGGGCTAGAGGTTTCAGCTTGAGAACTTCTTTGCTCTGTTCAAAACTATGAACGCGCAGGATGTAAAGCTTTTATCTAAAACATTTGATAAAGATTAAATGCAGCTCAAACCATCTGCATGCTCAATAAGAGCGAGTAATAAAATGTATAAAACTTTTCTAGTTGAAGTAGAAAAGAAACAGAAAGAAATTATTTACTCACTTTTCTACCTAAGTTCGGATACTACTAAAAACTAAGTTTTCTGGTCGTGATTGATGCTTTTGTCCCTCTGAGCGTAGACGTCAGAGTTAGGAAACAATTTAATTGGGTGATGTTACGTCTTTCTCTAGAAAGTGGGTTCCTCGTCTTCAAGTTGAAGAATAGAGGTGTATTTCATAGATCTCAAATAATCTAAGTTCATATGTCACAAACTAAAACAGCATATATTAAATTCGTCTTCTTTTTTTGTGTATCCAGAAGACGAGCTTGTACATTCTTATGCGTAAAAATCACGTCTTATTTGTTAGGAACCAGAACTCGTAAGCTGTTCGGTTTCAGTTACATGAATTTGTTGATTCGCTTAAAGTGACTTTATGTGACATACTTCGCGTTATTTTAAGAGAAACAAAATGAAACCCAAGTGTACATATACATTTAAGAATTGAAAGTAGTATAACACTAGAATAAATATCGTTTCATAGTAAATATATATATATTTCAATTTTTAATACCACTAAGACAGTTATACAAATGATATTGTGGCTAATCTTTTACTGGTGGCTTGCTTACACTATTTATGATTTTGAATACTAAAGTGCTCATAACTTTAAGATGAAAAAATTGAATAAAAGGTATTAGCATTTTGTGGTACTTAAGGAAAACTTTACGTGTGTGTAACCTTCAAAAATGTAAACTTGAACATCGGTTTCCATCGAATAGTTCACCTTTCTCCACTTCCAATAATACAATGTGGAATGTTATACTTCAGCCTAAGGAACCATACACTGTGGGTCCTCTTGTTTCGTGAAAATTCTTGTATTTCATTGGTTTGAGAGAGGTAACCGAAATCTCATTTCTGGCAGCAAACCCCAGGACTTTGTGTAACCTTCGTTGAATAGTATTTCAATTTTAACAATAAAAACAAACTGTTAAATAACATTATTTCTGCGGTGATTTTCCTTAAAAACCAAATACGGGTGGTGGTGGCGTTATGCATCTTCAGTCGAACTACTTTGAATTCTACATTTACACGGGACTTAATTTGCTGTTTGAATACCAAGCGACGTCTTTCGTGTTCTGATGTTATTTTGAATTTATAATCAGGATAATAAGGTTACTTTAATGTTTTAGATGTCTGTAATTTCTTAACCAGTACTCAGTAAAAGAGAAGCCAATAAATCTCGACATTTTATTTGACAAACTAGGACTTTAGTTGAACACCAGAGTTTTTCTTCAAGATATTTAAATGTTGTAGAAGAACAAGATGTAATCCAGGAAGATTTCAGGCATACAAACAATAAGTAGATATTCACTCCAGTCTGTTGAGGAAGGATGAAATCGTTTCAAAATCGTTGCAGTCAGGCATCATGGTACCACCAAACTGGACACAGGCTTCAGCACACATGCCCCCTTCAAAGTGGGCCCCGTATATCTGTTTACACTGTCCGCAGTTCTTGATGCACAGCGAAACGCGGTTAAACCCTTCGGCCACGTGGTTGTCATAGCAACAGATCAACAACAGGATCAGACATGTTTTTAAGATACTAGAAGTGACCATCTGCTCGAGAAACGAGACGAAACAGAAAAGAAAATCAACAGGTTTAAAGTTCAGTTTTTAATATACGATCATCAGTAAACAACAGAAAAGTAAAGTGTTTCTATTACGATAGAAAATAGAGAGAATTATAAGCTTTTTTCTTTAAAATTAAACTTTAATTAGTTAATGTAATTAACTTGTAACATACTCTTCTGGTTGAAGTAGGAAGTAAAAAAGTTAGAAAAAATTATTTACTTACTTTTTCGTCCAGGTTGAGATACCACTCTGAACTAAGTTATGCGGTCGTGGTTGTTGCTTGTGTCTTACAAGGCTGTTTCTCTCTAGTGAAAATATTTTCAGTGTTTTAGCTGAAGAAAAGGAAGACTTTATATAGAACAGAGGATACACGTAATGATCAGTGTGAGGCCCGTGTCTGAAAGCTTGACCACGGGTTATTAAGGAGATGTTCAAAGTAGTCACTGTGACTACACTGGCCGATGAACTGGTCGCTAAAATTAAATACGTTCGCTAACTTACAGTAAAGAAAACACAGAATTGTGGACTTAATGCACTACTCCCTGGTGGCAAAAATAAAGTGTCATAAAAACCCTAATTCAGAGAGCCAAGTTTCCCGTGCATGAAATAAAACAAGCTGTGTTAGTTTCTGTTTGTTGTTTTACTTAATCAAATCAATACTAAATAGAAATAAAAAAATACAAATTGTAGTTTTATGAAGTATATAGATAAACAGAGAGAAAGACAAATATCTAGTTGGTAGTTAGTTAGTTTTGTTTTAAGTACAAAGCTACACAATGGACCATTTGCACTCTATTCAAACTCCTGTTAATAACGTTTTGAGACTGGGAACTTAACGCTGACCCACTGAGAGATATAGTAGTTAATAACTCAAACTTTTCAATTTTTGTTAAAGTTCGTTAGTCAAAAAAAGAGATATTTTGTCACAGGGTCACAGCTCGAACTTCCGAGATCAATTTTTTTCATACGTATCCAGTTTTATGTCTACTGAAGATTGGTTATAGACTTCAGATGTCAAAGTTTTTGTTTGGAGAATTTGTGAAAAAAGTTTCGATTTTTACAAATACAGTCTGTAAATGCAAGTGCATAAACATGCGAAATGTTGTACGATTTGAACATTTCGATACGTCACTTACATAAGTATTTAAAATAGTACATGTACTTCCGCAGGGTCCCAGAAAGCGTTCTGTTTCAAGAGTAAATAAAAGCAAATATATTTTTTATTTTGAAGTTCATATGTCATGTTGTGATTCATGTCATGCGCACGTTTTACTGGCGTTACGACAGTACAAACTGCAACGTTAAGCGTCCCTTATGTGAGTTCATTTTAGAGTCTATTGACTGACTGACAGTCAACATACTACTGCGTAGTAGTACAAATGGTTAACACAGGTGACTCCTACAAGCGGCCTTGGGCCTCCTTTCGGGAAAATAAATCCATGGCACGATTTTACATATTATTTTATGTGTTCACAAGCACGAATCAGTGATCTGAGCCAATCTTTGTAATTATACGGAGCCACACTACACCATTGTTGGGCCGGAACAAACTGATATTATAGTTTCTGTATTCGAGATACGGATGTCCTTTTGTAGAATTTATGTCTCCTAGGTAGGACTAACCAGATAACCGTTCGTTGAAGTTAGTTAAAAGAAAAACAAGTTAGTAGGAAATATTAATAGCTATTATCATATTAATTACTAACAAAGAACAATTAAGTTGATAATTTACTGCTAGAGTGAGGCCTCATATTATTGAAGGGATTATTTATTGTGCATGTAACATCAGGATTTATACTTGAATTATGCATTATCTTGTAATGTAGTAGTAGTAGTTGTTGTTGTTTTTCCTTTTCTTTACAACCTAATCTTACTTCTGCCCATTAAGATTATTATATTGATTTTACCTAGAAAGTAACAGTATAAAAGCAGCATTATGAAATGTCATATAAATTAAAGCATGAATAACAGAACAATGGAACAGAACAGGAAGTACACTGTAAGCTAACAGTGTAATACAGATATATTACACAATACGTAACAAATATTATCATTATAAAAAACACTGAATAGAACCCAGTCTGTAAGTTGACAGTGGCATATAAAATAGTCCTTAAACATCCGAAGAAGAAAACTAAAGTAGAACTGTTAGGAATTGTACAACTTCCGAATTTTCGTTACATGTCTTTGAATATTCGACAATAAAGACAAGTTAATACCTCACGTCGGTCCTCTTTATATATATTTGTTCGACCTTGTTTATCATAACATTAAAATAAGCACTCACAATGTCAGTAATAATAGGTACAGTTGTTATTTTTTTTACCAGAAAGTGTTTCAAAGATACTAAAATATATTTATTATTTCGCTTCATCATCCGGAATCATTCATACATCGCCAACACATGACCACGCCATTACCAACCCTATACAAAATACACATCGAATCCACTGCAGCCAACTTGGCAATATTACCAAAAAAAATTATTTGTAATTTTATTGCTGTCAAAAGTATTTAACACCAGTCTGCGCTACATGTATACTTATTGATATTTAACATCATTTGTTTTTAGTGCACAATGAGAATTCCAGTATTTCTTACGTCATGCAATTTTTGTATCGGTCACTTGTGCCAAGTTGTTTTAACTAAAGGGTTTTTGTTTTTTTACCAGATTATAATCTTCCATACTTAATCATACTTAACAAGCTCACTATAATGAAGGAGCGCATTGAACTCCGGGAGAAAAGAAACATGTTATTTCAATCACTGTGCGAAACATCATGGCCGCAACAGTTCGAGTTATTAACATTTTGAATGGTGAACGTGTGCTGACTTCGCTCAGTAAGATATTGTTTAATGATATTATTACTAATAAACAAACATCTGACATATGAGACGACAAAAGACGTTTAAAAATTGAAAGTTTCGAAACATACGTATTCTGTCTTTAAGAAGCTGTGTTAAACAAGGTAAAGCATCAAATATAAACATTTATAAAGTGTAGAAATTGTAAAAGAAAAAGGACTAAAACAAACAGTAAAATAACGAAATGAATGCTAAAAAGCATGATACTGTAGAGTGCAAGTGTGAATATTATACATTTTCTAGTGTAATTATAAAAGTTTTATTTGGAATATTTTTTTCTTTGAAGCTAATCTCAAAGCTACACAATAGGCCATCTGTGCCCGGCATGGTCAGGTTGTTACGGTGCTCGCTTCGCAATCTGAAAGTCGAGAGTTTAAATTCCCGTCCCACCAACATGCTCGCCATTAAAGCTGTGGATGGATTATAAGTGACAGCCAATCTCACTAATCGTTGGTAAAATAGTAGCCCAAGAGTTGGCGGTGGGTGGCGATAAATGCTAAATAAGGGACAGCTAACGCAAATAGTCCTTGTGTAGCTTTGCGCAAAATTCAAAACAGAGAGTCTGTGTTCTCCCCATCACAAGTATCTAAAACTGGTCTCTATTGTTATAAGTCCATAGACATACCGCTCTGCCACTGGGAGGATTCTGGAATAACCTTAATTGAAGTTGATTTATTTCTTAGAGTATGGAACTAATTTATATTATATTAATTTTTCTTTAATTAAACTTTCATTATCTCGTGATCCAGATGAGACGATTTTAAATATTTTTATGCAACTACAACCCGAGCGGAACAGAGTCAGCAAATTAAATTCAATAAATTAATTCGTTAAAATAATACTAACAGCACTAATGCTAAAAAGACCTTTAGTGATGGAATAAATTGCTAACGCGTACCTCTTCGAAAACAGCTAAAGCGTGCAGCGGTGTTTGAAGAGATGTAATTTGGTTAATGCTGGTAATGAATTTCTTGAACATTATTGATTTTATTATGTTTCTTGGAGAAGTGCATAAGGCGAACAGTTTCCTGACGTCAGTAGTAGATATAATTATTCAAAATGTTTAATTTCAGATATAATTAAAAAAAAAAACTTTTAAACTCAACATGATTACATCGGATAATAAGAGCGCTAATAATTGTCTACTTACTGACGAGGAGAGTTTTCACAATCAATTTGTTCACTTAGTAAAACCATGTTTTTTTGCTTGTTCTAGTGGAAAACTATCAGCACGTTATTCAAGTACAGAACAAGTATAGCTTTACACTCCTCTGACCATAAAAATTATATTGGAACATATATACCTTGAAAACAACAACAAACTTCTAAATTTTGATTGTTCCAGAACTTTATTTATAATTAAATAAAGACCCAGCATGGCCAGGTGGTTAGGGGTACTCGACTTGTAATATGAGGGTCACGGATCCGAATCTCCGTCACATCAAACATGCTTGCCTTTTCAACTGTGTTGATAAAAGTGTATTCCAAAGATGGCGATGGGTGGTGATGACTCGTGGCTTTCCTATTGCTAAATTAGGGATGGCTACAGCTGGTAATCCTCGTACAGCTTTGCGTGATATTCAAAAAAAAGGAATAAAGGTAAATTTAGTAAAGCTAGAAAATTGCGAAGGAAATTTCTAAGTAGTTCGTTCACTTTCTCATTTGAACAATAAAACTGATATAAAATGAATAAGTAACAATATTTAAGAATATAATCTTTTCAATTAAAAGCTTTTGAATGGCATAACGAATTATTTCTCTAGTTTTATCTAACAATAAATTGGTAAATACTGAAAGAATAGGCGGCACAAAGACAACTTTGAATTCAATTTATTTCTAATTGTTTCAATTCAAAAATTATTTATATAATATTTAATATGTCAATATGATTTATTTTCAAATACTAAACTAATTAATATTAATTCTACAGTTCAACACAAAACGTGCACAACGCAATGTTTATGCCCCATTGGCTTGGTATCAAAGTTAATGTCTATAACATTAAATTTTGTGGTATATTGCAGATTGAAACTTATCGGCAAGCACAAAGGAACAGGAGAATTTTTATGTATCAAAATTCAAAATGGCCTAAATTACTATCTGATGATGATTAAGCTACTGGAGGGCTATTTGCGCTATCCGTCCCTAATTTAATAGTGTGAGGCTAGAGGGAAGGCAGCTAGTCATCACCACCCACCACCATCTCTTGGGCTACTCTTTTACCAACGATTAAGGGGATTGATCGTCACATTATAACGTCCCCACGGCTGAAAGGGCGAACATGTTTGACGTGACGGGGATGCGAACCCGCGACCCTCAGATTTTAACGCCACAACTATCGGTAGAATATAGTTAGACCTAATAAACAACTTTTGTGCAATTTTTTTATGATGAGTATCTTTTAAATGCATTCTTTAACACTTACAATATTTATGAAGACAGCAGGTTGTCAAACAAAGAACAAAAGTGTTAGATAGCCATAAAATGTGCTATAAAAAATCTGCATTGTAGCATCCCATTTTACCTTTTATAGTAGTGCCTTCTAGTGCTAATGTTTCTTCGTTTTTTCTGAAAAACATGATTTTAAAATGTTAATGTTTCGTTTTCCAATAAATTCGAACAACTAATTAGTAGATTTATTTATTTTATATATTTTTAACATTTTCCATCATCTAAGGGCAACTTATGATATTATTTAAATAACACAACTTAAAAATAACATAGTGTGTATGTATGTGTTTTTTTTTATAGCAAAGACACGTCGGGCTATCTGCTGTGTCCACCGAGAGGAAAATAACATAGCAAAAGTAAAGACGAAACTACACAAAAATGTCGGTTTTCCAGCATATCCGTGAGAGAAACCGAACACAGACATCAAAGTTTGGAAATAGTTTGACAAGGTAATGTTATGTCTTTCTCTATAAAGTAGATTCTTCGTCTTCGTGTTTAAGCATAGAGGTGTATTTCATAGATCTAAAATAATCTAAGTTCAAATGTCACAAACTGAAACAGCATATATTAGATTCGTCTTCTTTCTTCGCATATTTAGAAGACGAACTTGTCTCGTGAGCAGTTCGGTTTTAGTTACATGAATTTGTTGATTCGCTTAAAGTGATCTCATGTGACATGCTTTGTGTTCTTTCACGAGAAACAAAATGAAACCCAAGTGTACATATACATTTAAGAAGTAAAAGTAGTATAACGCTAGAATAAATATCGTTTCATAGTAAATACATATATATATTTCAATTTTTAATACCACTAAAACAGTTATACAAATGATATTGTGGCTAATCTTTTACTGGTGGCTTGCTTACACTATTTATGATTTTGAATTCCAAATGCTTATAACTTTAAGATTAAAAATTGAAAATGACATATAAGCATTTTGTGGTACTTAAGGAAAACTTTACGTGTGTGTAACCTTCAAAAAACGTAAATTTGAACTTCGGTTTCCATCGAATAGTTCATCTTTCTCCACTTCCAATACAATGTGGAATGTTATACTTCAGCCTAAGGAACCATACTCTGTGGGTCCTCGTGTTTCGTGAAAATTCTTGTATTTCATTGGTTTGAGAGAAGTCACCGAAATCTCATTTCTGGCAGCAAACCCCAGGACATTGTATAAGCTTTATTTAATAGTATATCAATTTTAAAAATAACAGACACTTAAACGACATTATTAATTTGGTGTTTTTCTTTAGGAACCAAATACAGATGGTGGTGGTGTTATTCATCCTCAGTCGAACTACTTTGAATTCCACTTTTACGAGAGACTTAATTTGCTGTTTGAGTATTAAGTGACATCTTTCGTGTTGTGATGTTATTTTGAATTTCTAATCAGGATAATAAGGTTACTTTAATGTTTTAGATGCCTGTAATTTCTTAACCAGTACTCAATAAAAGAGAAGCCAATAAATCACGACATTTTATTTGACAAACTAGTACTTTAGTTGAACACCAGAGTTTTCTTCAAAATATTTAAATGTTATAGATGAACAAGGTGTAATCCAGGAAGATTTCAGGCATACAAACAATAAGTAGATATTCACTCCAGTCTGTTGAGGAAGGATGAAATCGTTTCAAAATCGTTGCAGTCAGGCATCATGGTACCACCAAACTGGACACAGGCTTCAGCACACATGCCCCCTTCAAAGTGGGCCCCGTAGATCTGTTTACACTGTCCGCAGTTCTTGATGCACAGCGAAACGCGGTTAAACCCTTCGGCCACGTGGTTGTCATAACAACAGATCAACAAGAGGATCAGACATGTTTTTAAGGAGATGCTAGAAGTGACCATCTGCTCGAGAAACGAGATGATAACAGAAAAGAAAAGAAAATCGACAGGTTAATATTTCTCAATATGTGATAATCAATAAATAATTGGATAATAACTCTTTCAAATATAATGTGACGGTTAATCCTACTATTCGTTGGTTCATAAGACAACCTGTCTGTGTCAGGTACCATTTCAGAGGCTCTCCTCTGAATCTTTTCCAACAATTTAATTTATTTCCTGAGATAAGGAGCCCAAAACAGAACACAACACTTTATATGTGGTCTAACTAGTTTCCAAAAACATTTTCACCTCTGCTTTCTTCCATCAAGCCAATCTTCCATCCAATTAGTTAACTTTCCCCCCCACCTAAATAGATAGTTATTTTTACAATCCTTTGGTGTGATACTTTGTCAAATACGTTTTGAAAGTCCAAATACATCATATCTACAATGTAACTTTCACCTACAAAAGTAGAAACCTTTTCAAAGAATATCAAAACATTTCTAATGCAAAATCTTCCTTTGGTGGAACAATGTTGACTATCCATCAAAGTATCTAAACTTTGTTAGATGATTTTACAAAATATGTTCTATGAAACTTTCCAAAACTTTTCCCACAACTGATATAAGAATAAAAGATCTACAGTTACTAAGACAACTTGTTTTATCTTCCATGCAGACGTTGAAAAGCATTCGTTATTTTCCGAAGAGCTGGTGCTTGTCCAGTATTCAAGGACTTACAAAAATTGACAAGTTTTTAAAACTTATTTTTCATTTCAGTGTGAAAATACACCACGTTTCGCTACGCTTCTTATCGTATGTGAATAAAATTGAATATTGAAGTGAACTGGTCACGTGTTGCAGTTAAGCAATGAAACTTAGCAGATCAAGAAGAACTGTTAAATAGAGAAAATTTATATAGCTGACTTTCAGATGCCTGTATAAAACTACATGTTAAAATGTTGTTTATTACATTACGAATATTGGACGACAGAAACAATGAAGCATTCAAAATCCTCTGTTTTGTGTTTGAGCACCTGATTTAAAGATAATCATCTTATTAAAGAAGCTGTTGCTATAAGAGACAAATACCTAGCACTATCTGGTATTCATGTATAAAATTATCATTTTCACTGTACGAAACAATATTATGTTTGATTCGTTTTTATTTATTTGTGTTCTGTTATTAAGTTTTATTCACTATACGATTCCACTAATCCTTTTACCAGTCTTACAATTATTGTATTCTAGATAACTCAGTGCTTTATGGGAAAGACCTATAAGAGACAAAAACCATGGAAATTTTTTTGTTTTTAATTTTGTTGCAATCAAGTCCGTTCTCAGAAAACTGGATCTGACAGGACCTCTTAGATCAAAATTACGAAAACAAATAGCACAGCTAGTCTTCAAGTAGCTTTACGTCAAATTCAGCAACAAACAGAATACAGCAGAGTTAGTTTGATGGAATTGGTCGAACAGTGTGAAATACAAATTCTTACAATCTAAATGGCAGCATAAGTTCATTCATTCGGCCAAACATGATCGCCCATACGGCTGTATGGGCGTTATACCGTGACAGTAAATTCCACTATTCATTGGTGAAAGAGTAGTCAAAGAGATGGCGGTAGGTGGACTAGTTGCCTTCTCTTTAGTCTTACATTGCTAAATTACGGAAGGTTAGCACAGATAGCCCACGTGTAGCTTCAGGTGAAATTACAAAAACAAAGAAACAAACAAAGTTCTTTCGCCTGTACACATTACTGTATATAAGAAACTATTGTAAAATGAAATACTTAATTAATCTATGAACATTTTCATAAACCTTTCTAGTGAAAATTTTTTCTTTGTCGTTTTTGCAAGTCGTAAGAAAATGTGATTTCATGCTAAAGGTCACTGGTTGTAACAGTATCCCCATATAGATGTGCTGTTTATAATTCTTTTCATAATCCAAATTTTTAATCAACCATTAAATTGTTTAATTTTGGGAACAGTATATATATATATTTTTATTTGATCGTAGAACATAACTTTTTTCGATAAAACTTTTCCATGATTTGGACACTGGATAAAATAAACAATTTATGTATGTCTCATTACAAATCAATGCTTCCAGTGGGCATAACCCTAAGGCTTACAATATTAACAATCGTGATTTTTCAGAGAATATACGGCCCCTTGCGTTGTTTTGTGTTCAAGAAAGAAACAAAAATAACAACTAATTGTTTATTCTGCTACGTATCGACAGGATCGTATACTATGAAACTAAAATTATATTAATATTTATCATTTCACTACTATTATACTGTAATACTTATACATACATATTAGCAGTTTTTATAAAAGAATAAAAATGTCTTAATAATCTTTGGAAGTAAAGATTTTTATTCACTATCGAATTCATAACTAAATGTTTCTTATTCTACAAGGCTTCGAATTTTAAAAAATAAATATTTATATCGATGTTAGGTCAAAATTATTTTTAAAAAAGTCTTCGATGTCAGGCCTAGATACTTTTGAAACAACTATTATCAGTTGTGATATACATATACATATATACACACAAGATAACTTTAAAACATCAACGTTCTTTCAGAACACCAAGGAAAGAAAATAATTTTAAAGAGACAGAAATCGTCACTACAGGTAATTTTTGAATAAAGTTTTCGGCATTTTCTGCTAAAACATCTTATGATATAGGCAATCAAGACTCAGACAATCTTGCCATAATTTATAACCGTTGATAAGAAAGAGGTAAATCAGTAAGCGGTCCTCTCCGCCCATATGGCTACTCTTAACTGAATACTGTGAATAACTGTTACGTCGTTAACAACCCTTTAGCTGACAGAACAAAACATGTTCTGGGATATATTGTGGATCGTAACATTCGATAATTAAGTGATAAAATATCGAAATGTTCTATCAAGACCATAAAATATATATGATGTATTTCATGTATATATGGCAGACTTAAAATAAAAATGAATAAATTATAACTGTTTTGACCTAAACAAACTTACACATTTTTAATTTATATATCTTCCTTTTTCAACTAATGTAATTTTCGACTTCTTATAGGTTTTCCTTCAAAATTCATTGTTCTTTAAAAAATCTGAATTGTTGAACATAATTCGTGGCTTTCATGCGCTTTTTAATTCTTTCTGTTAATTGTTTCTTTTTACATTCCAACCAACAAACAGAGGTAGTAAAAAGGGTCGATAAAATTTTTATCCAATAAGCAAAATTGTTACAAAAGAGTTGTGAAGGAGAGTTGGAAGCGTCTTTTATCAGTCTATAGGGTCGGAATTAAAAAACTTGAAGCATCTTCCTCCACTAAGAAAAGGGTTGAAAGTATTTTTATCCAATAAACAAGAACTGTTGAAAAATATTTCAAACATCCATAGCCAATAAAAAGGCCGGTACAAAAGCATCTATTCAATAAGTAGAGTTGTTAAATAAAGTAGTAAAATCTGTTATTCAAATAAACGGGTTTGATTAAAGATTAAAGAAAAGGGCTGAAAACATTATTCTCTAATAAATAGAGTTTTGTAACAAATTGTTGAAAATTCCTTTATCCAGTAAAACAGTAAAACAAAGCTGGTTAAAGATTAAAGAGGGTTGAACTCATTTTATCCAATAAACGTTTCGTTGCTGATGAAATGGTGTGTTTGGACTTTGTTGACCGCATGAAATAAAACTCCGAATTTTAGCATTATAATTCTAAAAAATTACCATCGACAAATCGGATTACTGACAGTAAAACAAAAAGGATCGTAAGGAAATCTTATAAATCTACCCTATCCAACAAACAAGACAAGAACGAAAAACATGAGAAATCTCAAAGTTTGAACTAAAATCTTTTACGGAAAATAAAAAAAAATTACTGAATTTTTAGTTGATATAGCGACATACTGATATACGTAAACTTTTTTTTTAAATAAAGGTATTTTTTTAATGAAAAGAATAAATTCTTTCATTGCTAAGAAAAGTGCAACAACTCAAAATTATTTCTTCCGGTGATATGAATAGAAGTAGCTAAAAATCAGTTCTCCCATATATTGAAGATTACCACTAATAAAAATAACCTCTTTCGTTATTAAAATCAGTTCTTCTGTTGATAAGAAAATAAGCAGTTATTAATAATCAGTTCTTCTTGTTGATAAGAAGAGAAGCCGTAATTGTTTGTTTGTTTTTGGATTTCGCACAAAGCTACTCGAGGGCTAGTAATGTAAGACAAGAGGGAAAGCAGCTAGTCATCACCACCCACCGCCAACTCTTGGGCTATTCTTTAACCAACGAATCGTTGGGTTGACCGTT
This sequence comes from Tachypleus tridentatus, assembly GCF_004210375.1. Classification (NCBI taxonomy): domain Eukaryota; kingdom Metazoa; phylum Arthropoda; class Merostomata; order Xiphosura; family Limulidae; genus Tachypleus; species Tachypleus tridentatus. The sequence continues at coordinate 163,301,319 of NC_134831.1, read as the reverse complement.
ACATTATAATGCCTCCACGGCTGAAAGGGCGAGCATGTTTGACGCGACGAGGATGCGAACCTGTGACCCTCCGATTACGAGTCGCACGCCTTAACACGCTTGGCCATGACAGGCCGTTGCCGTAATTGTAAATCAGTTCTTCTGTTGATAAGGGGCCCGGCATGGCCTAGCGCGTTAAGGCGTGCACTTCGTAATCTGGGGGTCGCGGGTTCGCGCCCGAGTCGCGCCAAACATGCTCGCCCTCCCAGCCGTGGGGGCGTTATAATGTAACGGTCAATCCCACTATTCGTTGGTAAAAGAGTAGCCCAAGAGTTGGCGGTGGTGGTGATGACTAGCTGCCTTCCCTCTAGTCTTACACTGCTAAATTAGGGACGGCTAGCACAGATAGCCCTCGAGTAGCTTTGTGCGAAATTCAAAACAAACAAATCTGTTGATAAGAAGAGAAGCCGTAATGGAAAAATCAGTTCTTTTCTTGGCAAGAAGATAGAAGTGTGCATACCACAAAGAGGTATGTCTTAAAAGTATTTATCATATAAAGAGAGCAAACCACACATTATTAGTCTCTTGACGTTCAACCTATTTAACAATTTGCGTGACAGCTCACTGAAGCTTGCTTGTGGACCCCTTACCCCTGAAAAAAACAATAAACAGTACGTAGGTCCTACGTAGGTCCGAGATTTCTTATTGCGGTGCTTGTCAAGAGATTAAAAATTTCCTTAGATAAATTCATCCGTAGGGTTGTTATTCATATATGTTGAACATAACGTGTATGCACATTCATACAAAATATTACTTTCAGTTCTGTGGTTGTGATTGTAACCATTTGGGTGGGCACCCAGTGGCTAAATTATATACACACTCGACAGGGCCTTATAGTACAAAAGTGTGAAGATTCATAACGTAAAAAATAAATGTTATGAATTACAATACACATGAGGGAATGTTACCATTGTAGCGAAAGCTATTTTATAAATTAGATATTGTGGACAGCAAAAAAACATTTCCACGTTCCAGAATTATTTCACATTTCACAATCCTTTACTAGAGTAACCATAATAGTACTAACTGAAATATTTCTTAAACAACCGATTCTTTTGCTTCTCCCAATTCTGTAACTAAAAAAAAAGACCCGCAAGATATTTGCAATGAAATTAATATCTTTATAGTAGAATTACATCTTTAAAAGTAGGACCATAGACCTAGACCATGATCAAATTATTTTTCCATTTAATTAACTTAACAGGAATCAAACGAATGTCAATAATTAAACTGATCGAAGAGAATTTTCAATTTTAAACTACTACAAAAGAATTATGATCTCAGACATTGAAATGTAAAATTCCATTTGTCTTAAGCCTAACAATAGTTTAATCTTTATTAAGTACGGCTTGTACTCGACAAAGTGATTTTGTTTGTTTGTTTGTTTTGGAATTTCGCACAAAGCTAGTCGAGGGCTATCTGTGCTAGCCGTCCCTAATTTAGCAGTGTAATACTAGAGGGAAGGCAGCTAGTCATCACCACCAACCGCCAACTCTTGGGCTACTCTTTACCAACGAAAAGTGGGATTGACCGTCACATTATAACGCCCCCCACGGCTGGGTGTGCGAGCATGTTTAGCGTGACTCGGGCGCGAATCCGCGACCCTCAGATTACGAAGCGCACGCCTTAACGCGCTAGGCCATGCCAGGCCCCAACAAAGTGATAAATCACCATTTTAACTTGTGTACGTTACCTTATTTAGTTAGGGTTAAACTTTGCCGCACTTAATTATTCGTATATAACTTTCTAATGTCATTCTACGACATAACTTAACTTTGAATAACTTAAGATCAGTGATTTGACTGTATAAACAGTAGTGAAAAAATGTCCATTTTCTATAACAATACAAACAACGGATATTTGTCATTATATAGAGAACGCACGCACAAGAGATTTTACTAACAAGTGTTGAGTACTTTTTCTACAGTGTTTGCTGATAATTCTTAATCACATTTTCTGCCATTTTTTAAAATAAATTTAACACAAGAAAATAATGTCAAGTGGTATTGGACCGGGCGTTACCTAATGATTAAACAACGATTAAATAACATTATCATTCCAAATTAACTCAAAGAGGCAATATCACCCAGAACTAACTCCAAATGACATTACCACAAGGACCTAACTCGACATGATAGTGTTACCTGGAGTTAACTACTACTGATAATATTGCTTGGAGCTAATTCTATATGACGTTATTACTGCCTGGAATTAAATCCAAATTACAGTATTACCCAAAACGAAATAGAAATGTCAATATTACCCGTCATTCATATCAAAAAACCTAGTATTTAATATTAGGGATTTTCGCCGATATGACCAAGCTTCAATATGTCGTTTTGACGACCATGTCAGCTAGTCAAGCTTCAATATGTCGTCATGACGACCACATCAGTCAGCTTCATTAGTCAGTGTTCAATATGACTGTTAATATGTCGTCTTCAAGACCGAACTAAACATTCCAGTATTAAAACTTAGGAGTTTCCATATTGTTATGACAACCAAGGCAGATAGACCGAGCAGATATGTTTAATCACGTTTTTTTCGATGTGCTCGGTGTTTTGTGTCAACTTCTAATGATCCATCAAGCTAAGCGAAGCACAAAAATAAACAAACAGACAGCAAGAGCATCTGTAAAAGAAACAACCTACAAAGAGATGAGTTTCCATCAACACAAAAATACTAACATCATCACACTAAATGGAAATAGCTTAGCCTTTAGTTCTGAGATATTAATATGGTTTCATTATTTCAATAGAAGTCATATATTTTGGATTCTCATTGGTGTGGACCTAAGACTCGTGCTGGTCGTGAAAATTGTATTATAGAAACTGAAATAATATGTTTCATACTGAAGTTTCTTTGAACGGTTATTGCTCGAAACATGAATTCTAAAGTAATCATAAAATGTCTTTTATTATAGAAATGGAAAAAAATCAAAACAGAGAGATGAGAGTTAATAAACCACGACATTTTATTTGTCAAACTGGTACTTTAGTTGAACACCAGAATTTCTCTTCAAAATATTTAAATGTTATAGAAGAACACGGTGTAATCCAAGAAGATTTCAGTCATACAAACAATAAGTAGAGATTCACTCCAGTTTGTTGAGGAAGGATGAAATCGTTTCAAAATCGTTGCAGTCAGGCATCATGGTACCACCAAACTGGACGCAGGCTTCAGCACACTCTTTCCCTTCGAAGTGGGCCCCGTAGATCTGTTTACACTGTCCGCAGTTCTTGATGCACAGCGAAACGCGGTTAAACCCTTCGGCCATGTGGTTGTCATAGCAACAGATCAACAATAGGATCAGACATGTTTTTAAGGAGATGCTAGAAGTGACCATCTGCTCGAGAAACGAGACGAAACGCAAAAGAAAATCGACAGGTTAATATTTCTCAATATGTGATAATCAATAAACAATTGGAAAAACACTATTGAAAAAACTAAAATTATAACAATCAAATAAAAATATGAATTTTAAAATAATTAAATAATTAAATTTATAACAAAGATGTACAAATGTGAAATATTTAATTATAAAACGAAATAAAAATGATAATTGTTAAAATTTACTGCTAAAAGAGTCAACATTTTTACGAAGTTCAATAATTCAGTCAAATATTTATATATATAACAAAAGGATGTTTTTATAATTCATTGTACTTCTTGAGGTATAATATTACATATCTTATATTCTATACATTCAACTTTTCTACAATTTTAGTCATTATCTATTCTCTGGATATAATGGATATAAACATTGTTTAGAATTATTTGTTTTAAATAAAGTAACTATAACACTGTATGAAGTATCACTACACCATAATGTTTCTCATATTTCTAGTCACTTTTTATAAACGCTGGCACCCTAGTGGTTAAACGACAGTGTACTGGCTTTAGACACGAAAAATCTGACCAAGTGATACTCTACAGTTGTTAACATAATGAGTTAAACTTATGTTTGTACACTTTAAGGTGTGAAAAGGGATATTTCATATCGTATAAAAATTACAAACTGTTTACACTATCGGTTAAAAATAATACAATGTTTTTCTACAAATTGTGGTAGATAGCTAATCAACCTACTGTTTTTACGGTTGGTATGAGTGTGTATGTAAGTATATGAGGAACTCGTTTCTGAGAAACAAAACAGTTTGGATAACTGACACCATAATATAGAGCAACTGTTTCGATATATTCAAATAGGATGCAATCGATCTTACAAAAACATAAGGATTTTGTTCTGGTAACTAGAGTAACGTCTGAATTATTGTTTCTGATCGCTAGCCACGAATCACTATGGTCACACAAATTATCCAAACATTGCATATCAGAGAGAACTTTTACAACCCTATGTCGCTGATTTGTCCTTTAAACCATATGAGGCAACTAAATGTACAACCATTGAAACGGAATTTATGTAAACCATTTAATTATTTTTAAACATTGTTAAACTTCTTATATGATTTAATAATTGAATGTTTGTAACAGTAAACACCAGTTCGAGGTTAACTGCAAAACGTTATGTTTAATATAATTCAAAACATATTTTCTCACTTTTACGTCGAGGTGTCTATTACACAGAATATCGAGTTCTCCCACGCGAGTGTTACCACTTTGTGACAAGATGGTTCCCTTCCAGTGTAGATAGTTTCAGTTTCTTAGATGAAGGAAAAGTCTACTTTATATACAAAAGAAAACACATCTATAATGGTCAGTGTGAGGTCCATGTTTAAAAGCCTGACCACGGGTCACTAAGTTGGTTAACTCCTGTCTCTCATCGGCCTAGCCAATGAACGTCAAGACGTTTAATAACTATTCTGTTCTCACATACTCGTTATTAAAATGAAAGTTACTCTAATTTTCAGTAGATACTATAACAAAACGGTGTTTGAAGAACTCTATGCATCGATGAAGAAATATAAATACATAAAACAAATGTATAGGCAGCCGTTTCTAGTTGAAACAGAACAAGTTTTGGTAGTTTTTATGTTATTATATCTTCTAAAATGAACGAATATTAAATGATGAAGACCTTCTGTGTTTCTTTGAACAAATAAATCTGAGTAATTATAAGTTATAAGTTATTTAAAATACCAGTACAATATTAACAATTAATGTTTTTTTAGGATAAAACGGTTAATACGTTTCTAAGATAACATAATGTCTAGGGACAACAAGAGACCTGTTGGTCCATCTCGGCTTTCCCATCTTGTAGGCCAAACTAAATTATCAAATTAAAACAGTAAATGCAGCACTTATCATTGACATATCTATCAAAATAAAATTGTCTTAGCTGGAAACGGTTTCTACCTCGTTTACGTCTGTACTTGTGTCCCGTAGTTCTATAATTTATTGCTGTTAACTATTAGAAATGTTGATGCATCAACATTATCAGTTCCTTTTACAATTTTAAACACATTCAATCAGATGCCCTCTAACTCTTCTTTTTTCAAAAGAGAACAGTATTAAGGATCTTAATCTCTCTTCATAAGACAACCTGTCTGTGTCAGGTACCATTTCAGAGGCTCTCCTCTGAATCTTTTCCAACAATTTAATTTATTTCCTGAGATAAGGAGCCCAAAACAGAACACAACACTTTATATGTGGTCTAACTAGTTTCCAAAAACATTTTCACCTCTTTAGATTCAACCTTGAATATATTTGCCCTACCAATAGCAGCAACACTCTCATTGGTTGGCTTTAGAGAATTAACACCTATTACAACGGGATCCACTTTTTTGATGACACCATTAAAGTTGTTTCCATCTAAATTATACTTATAATTCAAATTATGATAACCCACATGCATAATTTTACATATATCTTAATTAAAACCCATTTATTTGACCAACTCACTAAATGAACTTAATTCTTTTGTAAATCAGTAGCACTCTCTTCAGAGTAACCAAAACCCGAAACATTAATATCATAGCAAATTTAAGTAAGGCCCGGCATGGCCAAGCGCGTTAAGGGTCGTGGGTTCGCATCCCCGTCGCGCCAAACATGCTCGCCCTTTCAGCCGTGGGGGCGTTATAATGTGACGGTCAATCCTACTATTCGTTGGTAAAAGAGTAGCCCAAGAGTTGGTGGTGGGTGGTGATGACTAGCTGATGACTAATGCCAAAATAGGGACGGTTAGCACAGATAGCCCTCGAGTAGCTTTGTGCGAAATTCAAAAACAAACAAAACAAACAAACAAATTTAAGTGATTTATTGACCATTTCTTCATCCATATCATTTATGGAAATCAAAAATAGTAAAGATTCTAATACTAATTCCTTAGATATCCCATTTGTGATATTAATCCAGTTTGACTGAGCTCTATTTCTAACAACGCACTGCTTTCTTCCATCAAGCCATTCTTCCATCCAATTAGTTAACTTTCCCCCCCACCTAGATAGATAGTTATTTTTACAATCCTTTGGTGTGATACTTTGTCAAATACGTTTTGAAAGTCCAAATACATCATATCTACAATGTAACTTTCACCTACAAAAGTAGAAACCTTTTCAAAGAATATCAAAACATTTCTAATGCAAAATCTTCCTTTGGTGGAACAATGTTGACTATCCATCAAAGTATCTAAACTTTGTTAGATGATTTTACAAAATATGTTCTATGAAACTTTCCAAAACTTTTCCCACAACTGATGTAAGAATAAAAGATCTACAGTTACTAAGACAACTTGTTTTATCTTCCATGCAGACGTTGAAAAGCATTCGTTATTTTCCGAAGAGCTGGTGCTTGTCCAGTATTCAAGGACTTACAAAAATTGACAAGTTTTTTAAAACTTATTTTTCATTTCAGTGTGAAAAGACACCACGTTTCGCTACGCTTCTTATCGTATGTGAATAAAATTGAATAATGAAGTGAACTGGTCACGTGTTGCAGTTAAGCAATGAAACTTAGCAGATCAAGAAGAACTGTTAAATAGAGAAAATTTATATAGCTGACTTTCAGATGCCTGTATAAAACTACATGTTAAAATGTTGTTTATTACATTACGAATATTGGACGACAGAAACAATGAAGCATTCAAAATCCTCTGTTTTGTGTTTGAGCACCTGATTTAAAGATAATCATCTTATTAAAGAAGCTGTTGTTATAAGAGACAAATACCTAGCACTATCTGGTATTCATGTATAAAATTATCATTTTCACTGTACGAAACAATATTATGTTTGATTCGTTTTTATTTATTTGTGTTCTGTTATTAAGTTTTATTCACTATACGATTCCACTAATCCTTTTACCAGTCTTACAATTATTGTATTCTAGATAACTCAGTGCTTTATGGGAAAGACCTATAAGAGAGACAAAAACCATGGAAATTTTTTTGTTTTTAATTTTGTTGCAATCAAGTCCGTTCTCAGAAAACTGGATCTGACAGGACCTCTTAGATCAAAATTACGAAAACAAATAGCACAGCTAGTCTTCAAGTAGCTTTACGTCAAATTCAGCAACAAACAGAATACAGCAGAGTTAGTTTGATGGAATTGGTCGAACAGTGTGAAATACAAATTCTTACAATCTAAATGGCAGCATAAGTTCATTCATTCGGCCAAACATGATCGCCCATACGGCTGTATGGGCGTTATACCGTGACAGTAAATTCCACTATTCATTGGTGAAAGAGTAGTCAAAGAGATGGCGGTAGGTGGACTAGTTGCCTTCTCTTTAGTCTTACATTGCTAAATTACGGAAGGTTAGCACAGATAGCCCACGTGTAGCTTCAGGTGAAATTACAAAAACAAAGAAACAAACAAAGTTCATTCGCCTGTACACATTACTGTATATAAGAAACTATTGTAAAATGAAATACTTAATTAATCTAAGCACATTTTCATAAA
>NC_134831.1:163224306-163292924 GCF_004210375.1 Tachypleus tridentatus | reverse complement strand
GGTCTGATTTTACAACTTGGGTATCCAGTACTATCTACAGAACTCTTTCTCTTTTGTCATTCTCAGTTCTTTTATTTTGAAAACCTCTCCATCTAAGTAGCCAGAAGTCACTGAGCGAAATATACAAATGACCAGTTAAGAGTAAACATTATTGACACATATTACCTGCACGAATTTTTTTTTAACTTTGTGTATTTGTAATTTCTTTTCAACGTAAAGGTAATACCCAAATAAATGATTACAAATTAACTGGTAGCGTTACCGAAATATTGGTAACACCTTACCTTACTTTTCTTTTCATAAACTTGTTTATATTTTAACATACTTTTGGTACCACACGTTAGACGAATTCAGCATGTATGCTATTATAATACAAGTTTTAATCACAGATTTTGATGTTCAGTTGCATTTTTAAGCGACAGAAATGTTTAGATTTCATTAATTATTTTAGAAGTGAACGTCTTGTAAACTTCTAATATTTCAAGGACCTTCTGTTGTTGTTATTGAGTAACTCTGGTCACATGACACTTAAAATTTAATTTAATGTGCGGTAAGATTATGCTGAACGATATACATATAGCTAGCTATGTAACATACATATTCTACAAAATTTTCGGATCGAAATTGATTTTGTGATATCGTTTTTTTACTCATTGCGACCAATGCAAAAAACTATTTGGCTAATATATTAGAAACTAATTATGTGTATTTTCTCAGATATTAACGTATAAGATGATTTCTAATCTCATATCTGGAAATACAAACAAAATTAAAACTGTTCTGTGTACAGTGTGTATGTGTTTTCTTATAGCAAAGTCACATCGAGCTATCTACTGAGCCCACCGAAGGGAATCGAACCCCTGATTTTAGGGGTTGTAAATCCATAAACTTACCGCTGTACAAGTTGGGGCTGTTCCGTGTAAGCGTCCGTAGTGTGTGTGTGTTTTTCTTATAGCAAAGCCACATCAGACTATCTGCTGAGTCCACCAAGGAGAATCGAACCCCCTGATTTTAACGTCGTAAATCCGTAGACTTATCGCTGTACCAGCGGGGAGCAGTCCTTAGTCAAAGAGTTTAAATTGTGAAGCTTTTAATCTGATTATAGTCCCATTTTCAAAATGGTGACCATTCTCTTGAACTGTAACAATTACACAAGGTAACAAAATTTTTTACTTTTTCTTGTTCCTGGACAGAAAGTGTTATATCCCAATTGCTTATGTTTAAAGTTAATGGAAAAGACCTATTTTTCTCTTTAAACTTTGCTTTTGTGATCTGGGAGCGTATACCGAAAATATGATGGAAGACTATATTTGGGGGCTGATACGTGAAAGTGATTTACATTACAGTCGCAAATCTCAAAAACTACTCACTTCTAAACATTTTTGTATAACTTTAGTATAAATACATGTAACTCTTGATTCATATGTTGTTTTATTCAGACCTTATGTAACTGTAAATGTGTAAATTTGTCCGTTTTACATAGAAAATAGCCCCCAGTGGCACAGTGGTATGTCTGCGGACTTACACACTAAAACCGGGTTTCGATAATCGTGGTGGGCAGAGCACAGATAGCCCATTGAGTAGCTTTGTGCTTAATTCTAAACAAACAAACAAACAAAAAAACATAGAAAATAGGTTAATTTCTAAATTTCATTATTCAGGACACAAAAGCAAAGTTTGAAGGGAATAATGACCATTTTCTGTACTTTTACAACATAAGCAATTAAGAAATAACACATACTATCCAGGAACAAAATTTGTGTTACATAGTGTTATTTTCATGAGGCACACTATGTACCAAACTCTTAGAGTCGCAGACACTGAATATTGAATATACCGTTCTCGGAAAAAAAAGGAAATGGGAAATCGAAGATCAAATATTCTTTTAATAAAATATTTACGACATGATTGACAAGAAGCTTCAGTATTATTTCAAAATTAACATTAATCTATTAAGGCTTTTCTGTAATTTCTCTTTCAGCAAAATTTAAAAAATCGTGAGATTAAAGTGCATTCTGTGGACATTGGTGGTTACATGCTTTTGATGTGTAATTTTCAATCGTTTATCTTCAAGGACAACTTATTGTCCTTTTGATATTGGTAACTAGAACCATCATGGAGAAATTTGTGAGTTTGAATTACATTCTATGAACACTGGTATTTTTATCTGCCTGAAGGGCTTCTTTCCAAACAACCGTCTTCAAAGACAACTTAGCTTTGTTACTAGTAATTGGAACCCTCATGGAGAAGGTCATGAGATTGAAGTGCATTTTGTGGACATTTGTAGTTTCAACCATCTGATGTGTATCTTTTCAATAAATTAATTTCAAGATCAACTTAGCTTCAATATTGGTAATTAGAACTCTCATGGATAAGTTTGTGACATTGAAGTACATTCTACGGATACTGGTGTTTTGATCTGTGTGATGGGCATATTTTCAATCAGTCATCTTCAACGACAACTTAGCATTGCTACTGGTGAGGGCAACCTTCAAAGAACGAGGAAAATCCAATATTTCTGTTTTATGAGTGGCAAGAAGAAATGCAGTAGATTTATTGGCTTCTATGTTTGTTTGTTTTTTGTAGTTGTTGTTTTGTTTTATGGAGCTAACGGAGAAGGAAAGTTGTTTGCAGTAATAAAGAAGAAACCGATAACGCCAGAATTATCAGGATCTTTCAACTGTTTGAGAAAGACGAATTTGATCCTGGTGGCAACTTGGAACCAATCGAAAGTTTTGTTTTTTTCTTTGTTCAGTATACTCTATTTCATACTTTTAACAATGTGAATAGGTTAAGATGGAAACTTTTCAAACCAAAAATGTGGAAACCGGAAATTTACCTCAGGAGAACTCAAACCCAACAATCAAAAGTTAACATAATAGTTAAAAGAAATTAAGGCTACAGAAGACGAAGATCGCTTATTTCACAATTCTCTCTGATGGAAATGGATGGAAGGTCACTACAAAGGGGCATTTGTTGCAGAGAAATATTTAGAGGTGTCATATTTACAGACACCAATAGCGATGCCCTGGTATCCTCAACATTTCATACATAGCGCTATGCAAGTATAACTATTGCGAGAGCATTAGATCCCGATGTGTTCAGTACTGACGAATACGAAGACGGCGGACAAATTCTTAAAGTTTTTATTATGTTTGTTGAATTTCGCACAAAACTGCTCGTAGGACATGTGTACTAATTTGGAAGAGATAAACTAGAGAGAAGGCAGCTAGTTAATATTACCCATCGCCAACTCTTGGGCTACTGTTTTATAATTTAAAAAAATTGGGATTGACTGTAAGATCATCACGCCTCCAGGGCTGAAAAAATGAGTATGTTCGGTGAAGGGATTAGAGCCTGTAATCCGCATGTTGCAAGTCGATCGCTCTAACCACGAGACCATGATAGGCATTGCGTAAAGAGAATGAAATAAACAAAAATAAAATCATTAATACTCAATAGACGGTGTTAAATAAAATCATTATTTCATTTTGTTTCAGAATTTCGTTCAAAGCAACACAAAGGTTATTGTCATTTAGTCATATTAATTTTGAGCTGATATAGTATATGAAAGGCAAATAATTTTTAGTAGTCCCCGCCATCTCTTTAGCTGTTCTTTTATTATCGAATAGAGGTGTTTGTCAATATTTTTACTACAGTTTGCGTGCTTGTGATAAAAGATCGCGAACCAAAAATCCCAAGATGCATAGTCATATTTTAAGGCGATTTTTGAGACTCAAGAACTAATTGGTTCCTGCTAAATAATTTTTTTAAACTCATAAACTGTTTACCAAAAGCTTACGAAAATATCAAAGCATTTAACGAGTTGTTTCTCATTATAACGAACTTCCTTACAAGTTTAAATTAAACTATTATACATCGGCAAAAGGTTTATATATATTTTTTTTTAATGGCTTGACAGTAAAAGTACTACTTGTTTCCAAAGTTACATATTTTCTAAACCGTTGAATCTGAACTTTTAGTTTTAAACTTATTAGAATACTTCAAAGGTATAATCACCAAAGATAGCGTTAAAAGCAATATCGAAGATAATAATTGTTAATTTCTGTTGAGGTTCGCTTGTTATCCGTACATTATTTGTTGATTTTATCTGAAAACTCGCATAAAAAAACTCGAATATAATTACGTCTTAAATACATTATCAAGGACACAGATACTATAAACAACCTTCAGTAAGTTGAACAAACATATGTTATATCTTTATACTTCGTCAAAATTTACGAGAAGTTTGACACATAAATTATTTTCAAACCAATAAATACGTGCTTTTAGAGTCGAGTAGTTCGTTGCTGCGAAAGGCCATGGGAACCGAATGCATTCACTAACTGAACTCTGTTTTATATTATTCTTTCAGTTGCCACCAGGTGTCATCACCAGCAAAAACTCCTTGAATTAGCAGTCTGTGTTTGAAATATTATTTAAGCCAACTGGTTTATTGAAACTCAGACTATAAATATATCACGTCACTTAAATTTATATTTGGTTTTAATATTCGCGCAGAAATACACGAGAGCTATCTGTGTTAACCGTACCTAGTATTTACCTGAAAGAATAAAGGAAGGCTGCTAGTTAACAGTATTCACTGCTACCTTTTGAGTTTTCTCAAATGAAATAGTGAGAATTGACCGTCACTCTTATAAAGCACTCGACGTCCCATGTTGCAGAGCGCAATTTTTCGGATTCGGGATACGAATCATAAGCCTCCGGAACTCACAGTCTGACATGCTAACCCATCAGACCATGCCCGGTACTATACCACGTACTGCAGTCTGAATGTTTCCCCAGCGGTAAGTCTCTAGATATTAGAAACTGGGTTTTCATACTCTCGGTGGACCCAGTACAGACAACTCGTAATGTAGCTTATTGCTTAAGCAACAAATATTTAAATGTTTCCACAAATATATATAGAGACAAAACGTGAAAATTACGCGTCTTTCAGGTAGTTTGCAATAATTAAATATACTCAAAACGATTTCAGATTATTATGCTCTGATTTCGGGTGGGTTGTAGGTGAAGAAGAACTTGAAAGGAGAATTAAAGACGACTAGCACAGGTAGCCCTGTTTGTGAAAGGTTCGACAAGAGCAGCCATTAACAGTTGACGTTTTTGATCAAAATTTTCAGAAAAAGTCGTTCAGTTTCCAGGTTCCTTGTTGAAACGGTTTGACGTCTGTCTCTGCCCTTCACATCAGTAGGAGAGGTGATAGCTGGGGGTAAAGTAATAACGTGTAACAAGATAAAAACAAGATCTTTTAATGTATTTTTATGTTGTTGAAAAAGCACTCAATATAACAAGATTACTACCTAAATTTCTGAACTGCCGTCCTTAATGGTATATACGTTCTTCACATTAAAGCTTGAAGTAGCCAACAGAGAATTAGATTATATAATCCTTTATATTTTGTTCAAAAGTACCATAAACAATTTAGACGACATTAAGTTTGTCTTTTTCGTAGCAGGACAACATTTTGACAAAATATTATAAAGGTTGTTTTCCACAGCTAAGAGAAATAGATGTAATTCAAAGACTTCTCCTATACGTCTTAAACATATTATTTAGTCTAAATTAAACAAAAATATTTCATGACTTTACACTCAAAAACAGTTATAAAAATATACTCTAAGCTGAAATAAACTTCGCTCTGATTAAACTGGACTTGTATGAGAAATGATATTTCAGGATCGTATGATTTTGCTATTTTATGTGATATTACTTCATGAGCACACAACTGTGCTTTTATATGTGATATTACTTCATGAGCACACAATAAACTGTGCTTTTATATGTGATATTATTTCTTGAGCACGACTGTGCTTTTATATGAGATATTACTTCATGAACACACGACTTTGTTTTCTTTAGCAATACCAGAAAATTACTATCGAATGTAATTTTTGATTAAATCAGAAAATCTCAGCTGGCATATATAAAGTTATTATTTCACTCAGAACGAGAAATCAGTTCATATCTTCAGTGAATGATCTTCTGAAACAACTTAATATGTAAGTGTTAGGCGACAAGGAGATGGGAGGAGTTTGACTGACACCTAGAGGTCACTGTGAGTCATCAACTGGACCTTTGATCCCAGCAACCAAAAGGAAACATTATAAGATCTCTTGTAATCACCTATATACATTTACTGTACTTAAAAAAGGTTACTGAAGACAAGGTAAAAAGTACTGTCGTTAGCAGTGAAAGAATAAACTAGTTTACTAAAACCAAAATAACTGATGTAGCAGTGGAAATATTTATCACAGTGAGACAATACGTCGAAGAAGTTTATTGGGCAGTTTAAACATGTGACCGCACTGTCCAACTTATTCTTCAACATAAAACATACCGGGCTGTAGCCTCCAAAGACCGGTAACTAGAATACAATTATGCGATGTGGATTGCGAATGAACATTTTGCACATGCTCCTACAGTCGGTTTTCAGCTGACTTGCGTTTGTTCCCACGTTCAACAACAGTTCTCCAATCGCCAGTCTTTGTCTTTACCGCTTCTATCATGAATGGTCGTTACATCTTTATAGACTAAATATGCACAATGACATTTTGTTAAAGGAGTCAACAGGGAGTTGCTATAAAACAGAGTAAAAGGTGACTTATTTATCCAGAATATTCACGTAGGGCTAAGACATCAAATCTTCCTTCTGGAAAGACTCGTACTTCTTCGCTTTCAGGTCAGTAAAGGTCACTAGATATAATTCTCGATTGTTATTGGACATTTACCAAAATATCAGTCTAATGACATTTACTCTTCAAAATCAATTCGTGTAACTTCCATAGGAAACATTTATATTTCTCTAATATGAGAAAACAAAACTGAAACTAACATTATCATTTTTAAGTACCGACTTTATAAATGGATAACTTCGTTTTCGACAAGTTTATCTTCCTAAACAATCTTAACAGGTATTCCATGTATTACTGCGTTTTAAAGAATAAATTAAAGACAGAAACGATAAAACAAGAGTCTATCGCTGAGAAAGATCTAAGTTTATGGGCTTACATAGCTGATGTAAGCAAATGATGAACTCGACGAACATTAGTGGGTGTTTTCCTACCCAAATGCTCAAAGCATTGAAATCGGTTGTTCTTTTGTTTTAACAACAGAGTTTAATTTATTCATACACTTAACAGGAAGTATTCTTTAAGAATAGCTCTTGGTTATCATGCTATTGTTAAAATACCACATGAAACTATTTGATTAGGATTTGATTTAAAATGCTCTAAAATACATCATTGGACTAAGAAACCGTATCCATTTCAGATTTCATAACAATTGACCTTGGAATCTTTGTCCTAGTTGTTTTCTTCGGTTTTATATATTTGATCCTTTGTATATTATTATGTTATTTATTCGGCTTCGTAAGGAAATACTTAATATATTTCAGGTAATCTTGTTCAACCTTAGGATCGAATATAAAATGAAAAACTTTAAACGATAAACTCAATAAATACTTCTAGAAAGTCGAGTTACTGATCAAATTAGACAAAACGAGCTTAATTTTTTTGTACATATATATATATACTCCATTGATACAAGCGCTACAGTGGTTGAGCAATTGAAGGGACGGACTATAGGGTAGGCAAGTAGTGATAATTGACTGTTTCTTTTATAATGCACCCTTAGCCTATAAGTGTGGAGCGATTTTTTTTTTTTATTTCTTGCAAGAACGGGACAAGAGCAACAAAGTCAATGGTTCACATTTCGAGCAGGCTTCCCATTAGGCTGTGCCCGGACTAATAAGAAAATGGAAATAAGAAATGAACATTATCCCTAATTACCTACGTTAACTACAAGCTTTTGGTGTTTTCAACTTTATGTAATGCATGGGACAAACGAATAGTGCTAGAACACCAAGGTATAGCCATAGACGTACATAATTTAGAACTTCTGAACAGTGAAGGATAACCAGTGAGAAGCATCCTTCGCCTACATGGTCACTGTTAAATAGTGTGAGTGATTGCCACTCTTATAATATGTCTTCAACAAAACAAGAAAGAGCATGTTCAGCGGGATATCGCAAGCTTAAACCTTGGGCTTTTTGAGGCACATTCTGACACAATAACACTAAGCAATTTCAAGCCTTTTGAATAATAAAAAAACAAACTACGATTGAAAGTTCTTACTTTCCAATAATACGTAACAACGCTCTCTTATATGAAAAACAAATCTTTGTTCTAGACTTGATAATCCGGATAAACATGACTTTATGTAGAATTCACAAAGCTCTTGGTGAGAAGAGCGCATATATATAGTCCATTGTGTAGGTTTCCTAAAATAAACAAACTGCATTTACCTCCCTGGTGGCTTGTGTTTCTTTATTTCGCGCAAAGTTACACGAGGGTTATGTGCGCTAGCCGTCCCAATTTAGCAGTGTAAGATCAGAGGAAAAGCAGCTAGTCATCACCGTCCACCACCAGCTCTCGGGCTTTTCTTTTACCAATTAAAGTGAGATTGACCATTACTTTATAATGCCTCCATGGCTGAAAGGGTGAGCATACTTGGTGATGGGAATTCGAACTCGCAACCATCAGATTACGAGTTGAATGCCTTAACCACCTGGTGGATCAGCAGTAATTCTGAAAGTTTATAATGTTGACAATTGGGTTTCGATATGCAGGTGGGTCGTGTTGCTTTGTACTTAAAGTAACTAACTAAGTAACAAGAATAGCTTTATTTAATGTGAAAAAAAACTGTTTTCCCTAATTTCACTTGGAGATAAGATGGCCAAAAAAATGAAAAAAAAATGGTAGTTTTTCTTCTGAAACTTCTAACGATTATTACTAAAAGTACGTTATTCTGATTAATAAATTTTTGTTATTTTTTTATATAGACTGACGTCATTACATCGTAGGCAAAGACGTTCAAAATGAACCTAAGTATCCTACACGCTCGACTGGTAACTTTCCTTTTCTTAATCATGACGTCAGAGCTTGTTGTGACAAAATCTGTTGGAATTTGCATAATGTAAGTTTGTTTGTTTTATCGACTTTTGATATAATTTCCATTTTGTTCAGTTACCAGTAGTTTTTCTTACAAACATATATTTAAGTATATTAGTCTGGAGGGAAAGAGAGAAAGTCAGGCTGTTATTATTTTCTATATATTTGTGAATGTAACGAATATATTCATTTTCTTTTCTGGCCCGAGTATATCCTAGTATTTAGTATTTAAGGGTCTAAGGTTCGAGAATGAATTCGGTTGAACACGCTTTGCATTTTCAAATGTGGGAGCGTTATGAAGTGGCAGCCAGTTACTTAGTTTAAAGAACCCTAATTTTTTTTTTTTTTTAATGTGGATGGTGGAACTGATTAGCTGCCTTTCCACTGGTCAATAGTACAAAATTATGGATGGCTACTCCTTTATCCTACATACCGTGATCTGGCTGTTTAGTCCTCATGCACATCAGGTGCTGTTCAGGTTGCTCAGTTAATTTCAATTTCTACACAACTATTATAGCTAATCTTGTATATCATGGCTCATAATTCTAAAAAAGTTAAATTGTTTAAAAACAAATTTTCTACATATACCTTCCATCTCAGCGTTAGGGTATCCCTCGTTTCACAGATTAAGTTTCTTGTAATTACTTTGGCTTTCAGAGGATTTTATTAAGTTAATTAGTTTTTCTTTGTACCAAGTGGGTCTAGAGACAGTTGTGTTTGCTTATTTCTTGATCATTAGCAAAAACAATTTCCACGTGATGAAATAATTAACAGGTGTAGTTTGATACATGAGCTAGGCGTAACTTTTACACTTTCTTAAATAAGACTGATACATTACTAGTAAATGGGATTTTTTTTATTTGGTTGGAAGCAGAAGCAAAAAAAGTAATAAAGCTGTCAACTCGTAATCTGAGGGTCGCGCTTCGAATCCCCGTTACATCAAACATGTTCGCCCTTTTAGCCTTGGTGGCATTATAATGTTACGGTCAATCCCACTATTCGTTGGTAAAAGAATGGACCAAGAGTTGGTGGGGGATGGTGATGACTAGCTTCCTTTCCTCTAGTCTTACACTGCTAAATTAGGAGCAGCTAGCGCAGATAGCCCTTCCGTAGCTTTGCGCGAAATTCAAAACAAACATTCCCTACAACCCGTAATTGACCCCAGTGTATTGTAATTAAAATGAGAGTTATGTGCGTGTGTAATTATGCTGAACTATTCTACAAGTTAGAATACACTAGGCCTAAACTACGTTTTCTTTTGAAGTCGCAAATTGCAAGACACATTAGTTTTGTTTTTTGTTTGTTTGAAGCTAAGCACAAAGTTTCACAATAGGATTCCCCTTGCTCTTCTCACCACGCGTGTCTAAACCCAGTTTCTACCGTTGTAAGTCTGCAGACATACCGCTGTGCTGCTAAACAAGGTGTTCTTATTAGAGTTATATGGTCACTGTAAAATATTAGAATTTTACAACGTGCACATTGGTATGTTGTCTATTTGAAATTGATTTTTTTGTTCTAAACTTGTAATGTTTTGTTTATTTCTTAGAAACTGTGGCCAGTGCAAGAAGATGTACGGAGGTTATTTTTTGGGTCAACAATGCGCTGAAGAATGCATCTCTTCCGGTGGTCAACATCTTCCTGATTGCAACGATCCTTCTTCCATAGGACGTTATCTTCACCGGCTCTTTTAAACTTTACTGGTCATGTTCTATTAGGCCTAAATATATATGTTTCAAACATATTGTTTAATTTTTTAATACCCTCAAATATCTGTTTACCTTGTGATGTACGGCCGTATAAGACGAATTAAAGTTTGCAGTTAACAAATCATTAAAATTATTCTGATGTCATGTGTATTTTACATTAAAAAGGTTGAGACTTTCAAATATTAGCCACATGTGTATCGCGGTATAAATCTGTATAATAAAACAACACTGTTAGATCTGACACAGACATAAGTCGTTCAAGATGTCGTTTACACTGAACTTAATCAAATCAGTATTTTCTGGTGTTGACGAAAAAAGTTTGTTTAGAGTGATTAAGAAGCAAGAAACTCTGGTGAATCCTGCAGATAGTCTTAAAATTAGTTTCAAAACTTAAAGAAAACATTTATAAAAAAAACTAGATGAATGTAATAACCGAAGAGACACGAGTAGGGTGATTAGTACAACCCAGTCTGTGAAATAATCCAATCTGAAATGTGAACAATGAAATTATCCAGCTGCGATGTTAACAATGAAACAATATGGTCTGTGATGTTCTTCCATTCGGTTACGATCCATAACGTGTTGTAAATTAAGATAGAAAGATGTCAAGTTACTCAGTTATAATCCATGATTGATGCCTTTAAAGAGGTATGTAGTGTGAAATCGTTATGTATGTATATATATAGTCCGAAAAGGTCAGACAAACACGAAAATATGATTGACATCAAACAGATATTAAAAAAAGCACAAACTTGACAACGGTTATCCTTCATATTAACATGATATGGGTATTAAAAGCGGACACATATTATGAGGATTATTATCCATGTTAACATCAGCTGGATATTAAAAAGATACACACGTGACAAGAATTATTGATTATTTGTTTCGAATTTCGCGCAAAGCTACACGAGAGCTATCTGCGTTGGCTGTCCCTAATTTAGCAGTATAAGATCAGAGGGAAAGGCAGCTAGTCACCAACACCTATCGCCGACTCTTGGGCTACTCTTTTACCAATGAATAGTGGGATTGACCGTCGCATTATAATACTCCCACGACTCAGAGGGCGAGCATGTTTGGTGTTACAGGGATTCGAACCTTCAACCTTAAAAATTATAGTCGAACTCCCTAACCACCTGGCCATATCGGGCCGACAAAGATTATTATCCACAATATCGTGAATTCGGTTTTTAAAAAGAAATACACACGATAAAATGTATGCACACTAGCTTTGTATTTATTAAAATACTTCGTCCACGAACAGTAGACGTCTCTGTCCTGGGCCCTGGGCTTAATGCCTGAATTTACGAATAATTTTACTTAAAATTCTGTTAAAACGTAAAGAAACGGACAATGAAACACGTTATTTTCATACCGACCTCATTTACAAACCAAATAAAGGTGGTGTTACACATACTCAGTCGAACACCAGCTTTTCCACCAGGACTTAATTTAATTGGTTTAGTATTCAGTGAAATGTTTGATGTTTACTTCCGTGAACAATTGGTTCTTTAATTCCTGTATAATGTTCTTGCAGTATAAATAATGTTCTTATGAACTTGAAATAATTTTCATGCGAAATACCCGTGAATAACAAGTGTTCTCAGTTAGGTAGTTATCACCATTAGATTCCATCAAGGAACATAGGGCCGCAATCGCTTGCGGATTCTTCAACAGGTATTTAAGTTAGTAGGTTGTTAGCCCACTGCACCGAGCCGTCCCTAATTTAGTAGTGTAAGACTAGAGGGAAGGCAGCTAGTCATCACCACCCACCACCAACTCTTGGGCTACTCTTTTACCAACGAATAGTGGGACTGACTGTCACATTATAACGCCCCACGGCTGGGAGGGCGAGCATGTTTGGCGCGACGCGGGCGCGAACCCGCGACCCTCGGATTACGAGTAGCACGCCTTACGCGCTTGGCCATGCCAGGCCCGTTCTCAGTTAGTGTCTCAAAAAAAAAAAATGCTCATAAAATACAGTAACAAGTAAATGAAACATAACTTCAATGTGTAGTAAATGAAACATAACTTCAATGTGTAGTACATACAACTGGCTACGACACCTGTTATTTAACTTCTTCAAACTAGTTCCTATCCCCTTGCTGTGATATAAAATTGACAGCAACCAAATTCTACTATTCGGTCAGACAAAAACAACCCAAGAGTAGGCTGTAGAAGCTGTTAAGCCTTTTCTCATTTGTATAAAACCAAAATTAGAAACAACCAAGCGCAGATAATCAGTTGTGTGTGTTTGTGATCCATGAATATTCACCTCATATCTCTGTTTTGCTCTGTTCTGTCCCCTTTGTAAGGCTCCTCGTGGATTTGTAATTTTCCCTTCTGTATTTAAATATAGATAATATTTATTTTATTTAAATAACTTAGAGTGAAAAATGGGAAGAAAAAAGATTATCTTAGTTTTTTGAAGTTCTAGAAAGGCAGAGTAAAACAAAACTGGGGTTCCTGTTCTACAGTATGGTGTGTTCTATATCTTTCATGACAAACTTAAACTGTTTTTTGCTGCCCGTTATTGATAAATCATGGAATTTGTTTCTCTTAATGTACAATTATTTGAAACTTTTTTGATATTGCTAATTTTCCATGTTCTGATAATTTTCTGATATAATAAAACACGAGTAGAAAGGACACGGAACAAGTGAAGACATAATTAAAAGCATCACGTCAACTGAGCACATGATATTCAAGTTCTCTAGGAAAAGTTACATAAACAAAATTCATGCCGGTTGATTTGGTTTTGTTTTACTTTACTGGCTTCATCAGCGGGGAAGAGTTGTCAATTTTACTTTTACGAATTTTCAACCCCAGCCATGTGTTTTTGTTCTCTAAATGATTTAAGGCCTCGTTTTGTTTAATTACTAAAGTTTTATTACAATATGAGCGTACAAAAAAAGAAAAAGTTTATAGTTTATATTTAGTAGAGCATGTGTTCACAATTCCAAGGAGTTTTTCTCTTTCAAACGAATGCTTTCTGTAGTCTACAAAAAGTTAGAAGAGAGAGAAAGGGAAGTCAATAAATATTAAGCGACATCTCTTGTGTTGTGATGTTATTATTAATTTTTAATCATGATAATAAGGCTACTTTAATGTTTTAGATGTCTGTAATTTCTTAACCAGTACAAAGTGAAAAAGAAGTCAATAAATCACAACATTTTATTTGGCAAACTTTAATTGAACACCAGAGTTTCTCTTCAAGATATTTAAATGTTGTAGAAGAACAAGGTGTAATCCAGGAAGATTTCAGGCATACAAACAATAAGTAGATATTCACTCCAGTCTGTTGAGGAAGGATGAAATCGTTTCAAAATCGTTGCAGTCAGGCATCATGGTACCACCAAACTGGACACAGGCTTCAGCACACATGCCCCCTTCAAAGTGGGCCCCGTAGATCTGTTTACACTGTCCGCAGTTCTTGATGCACAGCGAAACGCGGTTAAACCCTTCGGCCACGTGGTTGTCATAGCAACAGATCAACAACAGGATCAGACATGTTTTTAAGATACTAGAAGTGACCATCTGCTCGAGAAACGAGACGAAACAGAAAAGAAAATCAACAGGTTTAAAGTTCAGTTTTAATATACGATCATCAGTAAACAACAGAAAAGTAAAGTGTTTCTATTACGATAGAAAATAGAGAGAATTATGTTTTTTTTCTTTAAAATTAAACTTTAATTAGTTAATGTAATTAACTTGTAACATACTCTTCTGGTTGAAGTAGGAAGTAAAAAAGTTAGAAAAAATTATTTACTTACTTTTTCGTCCAGGTTGAGATACCACTCTGAACTAAGTTATGCGGTCGTGGTTGTTGCTTGTGTCTTACAAGGCTGTTTCTCTCTAGTGAAAATATTTTCAGTGTTTTAGCTGAAGAAAGGAAGACTTTATATAGAACAGAGGATACACGTAATGATCAGTGTGAGGCCCGTGTCTGAAAGCTTGACCACGGGTTATTAAGGAGATGTTCAAAGTAGTCACTGTGACTACACTGGCCGATGAACTGGTCGCTAAAATTAAATACGTTCGCTAACTTACAGTAAAGAAAACACAGAATTGTGGACTTAATGCACTACTCCCTGGTGGCAAAAATAAAGTGTCATAAAACCCTAATTCAGAGAGCCAAGTTTCCCGTGCATGAAATAAAACAAGCTGTGTTAGTTTCTGTTTGTTGTTTTACTTAATCAAATCAATACTAAATAGAAATAAAAAAAAAAGTACAAATTGTAGTTTTATGAAGTATATAGATAAACAGAGAGAAAGACAAATATCTAGTTGGTAGTTAGTTAGTTTTGTTTTAAGTACAAAGCTACACAATGGACCATTTGCACTCTATTCAAACTCCTGTTAATAACGTTTTGAGACTGGGAACTTAACGCTGACCCACTGAGAGATATAGTAGTTAATAACTCAAACTTTTCAATTTTTTGTTAAAGTTTGTTAGTCAAAAAAGAGATATTTTGTCACAGGGTCACAGCTCGAACTTCCGATATCAATTTTTTTTCATACGTATCCAGTTTTATGTCTACTGAAGATTGGTTATAGACTTCAGATGTCAAAGTTTTGTTTGGAGAATTTGTGAAAAAAGTTTCGATTTTTACAAATACAGTCTGTAAATGCAAGTGCATAAACATGCGAAATGTTGTACGATTTGAACATTTCGATACGTCACTTACATAAGTATTTAAAATAGTACATGTACTTCCGCAGGGTCCCAGAAAGCGTTCTGTTTCAAGAGTAAATAAAAGCAAATATATTTTTTATTTTGAAGTTCATATGTCATGTTGTGATTCATGTCATGCGCACGTTTTACTGGCGTTACGACAGTACAAACTGCAACGTTAAGCGTCCCTTATGTGAGTTCATTTTAGAGTCTATTGACTGACTGACAGTCAACATACTACTGCGTAGTAGTACAAATGGTTAACACAGGTGACTCCTACAAGCGGCCTTGGGTCTCCTTTCGGGAAAATAAATCCATGGCACGATTTTACATATTATTTTATGTGTTCACAAGCACGAATCAGTGATCTGAGCCAATCTTTGTAATTATACGGAGCCACACTACACCATTGTTGGGCCGGAACAAACTGATATTATAGTTTCTGTATTCGAGATACGGATGTCCTTTTGTAGAATTTATGTCTCCTAGGTAGGACTAACCAGATAACCGTTCGTTGAAGTTAGTTAAAAGAAAAACAAGTTAGTAGGAAATATTAATAGCTATTATCATATTAATTACTAACAAAGAACAATTAAGTTGATAATTTACTGCTAGAGTGAGGCCTCATATTATTGAAGGGATTATTTATTGTGCATGTATCATCAGGATTTATACTTGAATTATGCATTATCTTGTAATGTAGTAGTAGTAGTTGTTGTTGTTTTTCCTTTTCTTTACAACCTAATCTTACTTCTGCCCATTAAGATTATTATATTGATTTTACCTAGAAAGTAACAGTATAAAAGCAGCATTATGAAATGTCATATAAATTAAAGCATGAATAACAGAACAATGGAACAGAACAGGAAGTACACTGTAAGCTAACAGTGTAATACAGATATATTACACAATACGTAACAAATATTATCATTATAAAAAAAACTGAATAGAACCCAGTCTGTAAGTTGACAGTGGCATATAAAATAGTCCTTAAACATCCGAAGAAGAAAACTAAAGTAGAACTGTTAGGAATTGTACAACTTCCGAATTTTCGTTACATGTCTTTGAATATTCGACAATAAAGACAAGTTAATACCTCACGTCGGTCCTCTTTATATATATTTGTTCGACCTTGTTTATCATAACATTAAAATAAGCACTCACAATGTCAGTAATAATAGGTACAGTTGTTATTTTTTTTACCAGAAAGTGTTTCAAAGATACTAAAATATATTTATTATTTCGCTTCATCATCCGGAATCATTCATACATCGCCAACACATGACCACGCCATTACCAACCCTATACAAAATACACATCGAATCCACTGCAGCCAACTTGGCAATATTACCAAAAAAAATTATTTGTAATTTTATTGCTGTCAAAAGTATTTAACACCAGTCTGCGCTACATGTATACTTATTGATATTTAACATCATTTGTTTTTAGTGCACAATGAGAATTCCAGTATTTCTTACGTCATGCAATTTTTGTATCGGTCACTTGTACCAAGTTGTTTTAACTAAAGGGTTTTTGTTTTTTTACCAGATTATAATCTTCCATACTTAATCATACTTAACAAGCTCACTATAATGAAGGAGCGCATTGAACTCTGGGAGAAAAGAAACATGTTATTTCAATCACTGTGCGAAACATCATGGCCGCAACAGTTCGAGTTATTAACATTTTGAATGGTGAACGTGTGCTGACTTCGCTCAGTAAGATATTGTTTAATGATATTATTACTAATAAACAAACATCTGACATATGAGACGACAAAAGACGTTTAAAAATTGAAAGTTTCGAAACATACGTATTCTGTCTTTAAGAAGCTGTGTTAAACAAGGTAAAGCATCAAATATAAACATTTATAAAGTGTAGAAATTGTAAAAGAAAAAGGACTAAAACAAACAGTAAAATAACGAAATGAATGCTAAAAAGCATGATACTGTAGAGTGCAAGTGTGAATATTATACATTTTTTAGTGTAATTATAAAAGTTTTATTTGGAATATTTTTTTCTTTGAAGCTAATCTCAAAGCTACACAATAGGCCATCTGTGCCCTGCATGGTCAGGTTGTTACGGTGCTCGCTTCGCAATCTGAAAGTCGAGAGTTTAAATTCCCGTCCCACCAACATGCTCGCCATTAAAGCTGTGAGTGGATTATAAGTGACAGCCAATCTCACTAATCGTTGGTAAAATAGTAGCCCAAGAGTTGGCGGTGGGTGGCGATAAATGCTAAATAAGGGACAGCTAACGCAAATAGTCCTTGTGTAGCTTTGCGCAAAATTCAAAACAGAGAGTCTGTGTTCTCCCCATCACAAGTATCTAAAACTGGTCTCTATTGTTATAAGCCCATAGACATACCGCTCTGCCACTGGGAGGATTCTGGAATAACCTTAATTGAAGTTGATTTATTTCTTAGAGTATGGAACTAATTTATATTATATTAATTTTTCTTTAATTAAACTTTCATTATCTCGTGATCCAGATGAGACGATTTTAAATATTTTTATGCAACTACAACCCGAGCGGAACAGAGTCAGCAAATTAAATTCAATAAATTAATTCGTTAAAATAATACTAACAGCACTAATGCTAAAAAGACCTTTAGTGATGGAATAAATTGCTAACGCGTACCTCTTCGAAAACAGCTAAAGCGTGCAGCGGTGTTTGAAGAGATGTAATTTGGTTAATGCTGGTAATGAATTTCTTGAACATTATTGATTTTATTATGTTTCTTGGAGAAGTGCATAAGGCGAACAGTTTCCTGACGTCAGTAGTAGATATAATTATTCAAAATGTTTAATTTCAGATATAATTAAAAAAAAAACTTTTAAACTCAACATGATTACATCGGATAATAAGAGCGCTAATAATTATCTACTTACTGACGAGGAGAGTTTTCACAATCAATTTGTTCACTTAGTAAAACCATGTTTTTTGCTTGTTCTAGTGGAAAACTATCAGCACGTTATTCAAGTACAGAACAAGTATAGCTTTACACTCCTCTGACCATAAAAAAATTATATTGGAACATATATACCTTGAAAACAACAACAAACTTCTAAATTTTGATTGTTCCAGAACTTTATTTATAATTAAATAAAGACCCAGCATGGCCAGGTGGTTAGGGGTACTCGACTTGTAATATGAGGGTCACGGATCCGAATCTCCGTCACATCAAACATGCTTGCCTTTTCAACTGTGTTGATAAAAGTGTATTCCAAAGATGGCGATGGGTGGTGATGACTCGTGGCTTTCCTATTGCTAAATTAGGGATGGCTACAGCTGGTAATCCTCGTACAGCTTTGCGTGATATTCAAAAAAAGGAATAAAGGTAAATTTAGTAAAGCTAGAAAATTGCGAAGGAAATTTCTAAGTAGTTCGTTCACTTTCTCATTTGAACAATAAAACTGATATAAAATGAATAAGTAACAATATTTAAGAATATAATCTTTTCAATTAAAAGCTTTTGAATGGCATAACGAATTATTTCTCTAGTTTTATCTAACAATAAATTGGTAAATACTGAAAGAATAGGCGGCACAAAGACAACTTTGAATTCAATTTATTTCTAATTGTTTCAATTCAAAAATTATTTATATAATATTTAATATGTCAATATGATTTATTTTCAAATACTAAACTAATTAATATTAATTCTACAGTTCAACACAAAACGTGCACAACGCAATGTTTATGCCCCATTGGCTTAGTATCAAAGTTAATGTATATAACATTAAATTTTGTGGTATATTGCAGATTGAAACTTATCGGCAAGCACAAAAGGAACAGGAGAATTTTTATGTATCAAAATTCAAAATGGCCTAAATTACTATCTGATGATGATTAAGCTACTGGAGGGCTATTTGCGCTATCCGTCCCTAATTTAATAGTGTGAGGCTAGAGGGAAGGCAGCTAGTCATCACCACCCACTACCATCTCTTGGGCTACTCTTTTACCAACGATTAAGGGGATTGATCGTCACATTATAACGTCCCCACGGCTGAAAGGGCGAACATGTTTGACGCGACGGGGATGCGAATCCGCGACCCTCAGATTTTAACGCCACAACTATCGGTAGAATATAGTTAGACCTAATAAACAACTTTTGTGCAATTTTTTTATGATGAGTATCTTTTAAATGCATTCTTTAACACTTACAATATTTATGAAGACAGCATTTTGTCAAACAAAGAACAAAAGTGTTAGATAGCCATAAAATGTGCTATAAAAAATCTGCATTGTAGCATCCCATTTTACCTTTTATAGTAGTGCCTTCTAGTGCTAATGTTTCTTCGTTTTTTCTGAAAAACATGATTTTAAAATGTTAATGTTTCGTTTTCCAATAAATTCGAACAACTAATTAGTAGATTTATTTATTTTATATATTTTTAACATTTTCCATCATCTAAGGGCAACTTATGATATTATTTTAATAACACAACTTAAAAATAACATAGTGTGTATGTATGTGTTTTTTTTTTTATAGCAAAGACACGTCGGGCTATCTGCTGTGTCCACCGAGAGGAAAATAACATAGCAAAAGTAAAGACGAAACTACACAAAAATGTCGGTTTTCCAGCATATCCGTGAGAGAAACCGAACTCGGACATCAAAGTTTGGAAATAGTTTGACAAGGTAATGTTATGTCTTTCTCTATAAAGTAGATTCTTCGTCTTCGTGTTTAAGCATAGAGGTGTATTTCATAGATCTAAAATAATCTAAGTTCAAATGTCACAAACTGAAACAGCATATATTAGATTCGTCTTCTTTCTTCGTATATTTAGAAGACGAACTTGTCTCGTGAGCAGTTCGGTTTTAGTTACATGAATTTGTTGATTCGCTTAAAGTGATCTCATGTGACATGTTTTGTGTTCTTTCACGAGAAACAAAATGAAACCCAAGTGTACATATACATTTAAGAAGTAAAAGTAGTATAACGCTAGAATAAATATCGTTTCATAGTAAATACATATATATATTTCAATTTTTAATACCACTAAAACAGTTATACAAATGATATTGTGGCTAATCTTTTACTGGTGGCTTGCTTACACTATTTATGATTTTGAATTCCAAATGCTTATAACTTTAAGATTAAAAATTGAAAATGACATATAAGCATTTTGTGGTACTTAAGGAAAACTTTACGTGTGTGTAACCTTCAAAAACGTAAATTTGAACTTCGGTTTCCATCGAATAGTTCATCTTTCTCCACTTCCAATACAATGTGGAATGTTATACTTCAGCCTAAGGAACCATACCCTGTGGGTCCTCGTGTTTCGTGAAAATTCTTGTATTTCATTGGTTTGAGAGAAGTCACCGAAATCTCATTTCTGGCAGCAAACCCCAGGACATTGTATAAGCTTTATTTAATAGTATATCAATTTTAAAAATAACAGACACTTAAACGACATTATTAATTTGGTGTTTTTCTTTAGGAACCAAATACAGATGGTGGTGGTGTTATTCATCCTCAGTCGAACTACTTTGAATTCCACTTTTACGAGGGACTTAATTTGCTGTTTGAGTATTAAGTGACATCTTTCGTGTTGTGATGTTATTTTGAATTTCTAATCAGAATAATAAGGTTACTTTAATGTTTTAGATGCCTGTAATTTCTTAACCAGTACTCAATAAAAGAGAAGCCAATAAATCACGACATTTTATTTGACAAACTAGTACTTTAGTTGAACACCAGAGTTTTTCTTCAAAATATTTAAATGTTATAGATGAACAAGGTGTAATCCAGGAAGATTTCAGGCTTGCAAACAATAAGTAGAGATTCACTCCAGTTTGTTGAGGAAGGATGAAATCGTTTCAAAATCGTTGCAGTCAGGCATCATGGTACCACCAAACTGGACGCAGGCTTCAGCACACTCTTTCCCTTCGAAGTGGGCCCCGTAGATCTGTTTACACTGTCCGCAGTTCTTGATGCACAGCGAAACGCGGTTAAACCCTTCGGCCATGTGGTTGTCATAGCAACAGATCAACAATAGGATCAGACATGTTTTTAAGGAGATGCTAGAAGTGACCATCTGCTCGAGAAACGAGACGAAACGCAAAAGAAAATCGACAGGTTAATATTTCTCAATATGTGATAATCAATAAACAATTGGAAAAACACTATTGAAAAAACTAAAATTATAACAATCAAATAAAAATATGAATTTTAAAATAATTAAATAATTAAATTTATAACAAAGATGTACAAATGTGAAATATTTAATTATAAAACGAAATAAAAATGATAATTGTTAAAAATTACTGCTAAAAGAGTCAACATTTTTACGAAGTTCAATAATTCAGTCAAATATTTATATATATAACAAAAGGATGTTTTTATAATTCATTGTACTTCTTGAGGTATAATATTACATATCTTATATTCTATACATTCAACTTTTCTACAATTTTAGTCATTATCTATTCTCTGGATATAATGGATATAAACATTGTTTAGAATTATTTGTTTTAAATAAAGTAACTATAACACTGTATGAAGTATCACTACACCATAATGTTTCTCATATTTCTAGTCACTTTTTATAAACGCTGGCACCCTAGTGGTTAAACGACAGTGTACTGGCTTTAGACACGAAAAATCTGACCAAGTGATACTCTACAGTTGTTAACATAATGAGTTAAACTTATGTTTGTACACTTTAAGGTGTGAAAAGGGATATTTCATATCGTATAAAATTACAAACTGTTTACACTATCGGTTAAAAATAATACAATGTTTTTCTACAAATTGTGGTAGATAGCTAATCAACCTACTGTTTTTACGGTTGGTATGAGTGTGTATGTAAGTATATGAGGAACTCGTTTCTGAGAAACAAAACAGTTTGGATAACTGACACCATAATATAGAGCAACTGTTTCGATATATTCAAATAGGATGCAATCGATCTTACAAAAACATAAGGATTTTGTTCTGGTAACTAGAGTAACGTCTGAATTATTGTTTCTGATCGCTAGCCACGAATCACTATGGTCACACAAATTATCCAAACATTGCATATCAGAGAGAACTTTTACAACCCTATGTCGCTGATTTGTCCTTTAAACCATATGAGGCAACTAAATGTACAACCATTGAAACGGAATTTATGTAAACCATTTAATTATTTTTAAACATTGTTAAACTTCTTATATGATTTAATAATTGAATGTTTGTAACAGTAAACACCAGTTCGAGGTTAACTGCAAAACGTTATGTTTAATATAATTCAAAACATATTTTCTCACTTTTACGTCGAGGTGTCTATTACACAGAATATCGAGTTCTTCCCACGCGAGTGTTACCACTTTGTGACAAGATGGTTCCCTTCCAGTGTAGATAGTTTCAGTTTCTTAGATGAAGGAAAAGTCTACTTTATATACAAAAGAAAACACATCTATAATGGTCAGTGTGAGGTCCATGTTTAAAAGCCTGACCACGGGTCACTAAGTTGGTTAACTCCTGTCTCTCATCGGCCTAGCCAATGAACGTCAAGACGTTTAATAACTATTCTGTTCTCACATACTCGTTATTAAAATGAAAGTTACTCTAATTTTCAGTAGATACTATAACAAAACGGTGTTTGAAGAACTCTATGCATCGATGAAAAATATAAATACATAAAACAAATGTATAGGCAGCCGTTTCTAGTTGAAACAGAACAAGTTTTGGTAGTTTTTATGTTATTATATCTTCTAAAATGAACGAATATTAAATGATGAAGACCTTCTGTGTTTCTTTGAACAAATAAATCTGAGTAATTATAAGTTATTTAAAATACCAGTACAATATTAACAATTAATGTTTTTTTTAGGATAAAACGGTTAATACGTTTTTAAGATAACATAATGTCTAGGGACAACAAGAGACCTGTTGGTCCATCTCGG
The DNA here is from genome assembly GCF_004210375.1 of Tachypleus tridentatus. NCBI lineage: Eukaryota > Metazoa > Arthropoda > Merostomata > Xiphosura > Limulidae > Tachypleus > Tachypleus tridentatus. The sequence continues at coordinate 163,269,675 of NC_134831.1, read as the reverse complement.
CTTTCCCATCTTGTAGGCCAAACTAAATTATCAAATTAAAACAGTAAATGCAGCACTTATCATTGACATATCTATCAAAATAAAATTGTCTTAGCTGGAAACGGTTTCTACCTCGTTTACGTCTGTACTTGTGTCCCGTAGTTCTATAATTTATTGCTGTTAACTATTAGAAATGTTGATGCATCAACATTATCAGTTCCTTTTACAATTTTAAACACATTCAATCAGATGCCCTCTAACTCTTCTTTTTTCAAAAGAGAACAGTATTAAGGATCTTAATCTCTCTTCATAAGACAACCTGTCTGTGTCAGGTACCATTTCAGAGGCTCTCCTCTGAATCTTTTCCAACAATTTAATTTATTTCCTGAGATAAGGAGCCCAAAACAGAACACAACACTTTATATGTGGTCTAACTAGTTTCCAAAAACATTTTCACCTCTTTAGATTCAACCTTGAATCTATTTGCCCTACCAATAGCAGCAACACTCTCATTGGTTGGCTTTAGAGAATTAACACCTATTACAACGGGATCCACTTTTTTGATGACACCATTAAAGTTGTTTCCATCTAAATTATACTTATAATTCAAATTATGATAACCCACATGCATAATCTTACATATATCATAATTAAAACCCATTTATTTGACCAACTCACTAAATGAACTTAATTCTTTTGTAAATCAGTAGCACTCTCTTCAGAGTAACCAAAACCCGAAACATTAATATCATAGCAAATTTAAGTAAGGCCCGGCATGGCCAAGCGCGTTAAGGGTCGTGGGTTCGCATCCCCGTCGCGCCAAACATGCTCGCCCTTTCAGCCGTGGGGGCGTTATAATGTGACGGTCAATCCTACTATTCGTTGGTAAAAGAGTAGCCCAAGAGTTGGTGGTGGGTGGTGATGACTAGCTGATGACTAATGCCAAAATAGGGACGGTTAGCACAGATAGCCCTCGAGTAGCTTTGTGCGAAATTCAAAAACAAACAAAACAAACAAACAAATTTAAGTGATTTATTGACCATTTCTTCATCCATATCATTTATGGAAATCATAAATAGTAAAGATTCTAATACTAATTCCTTAGATACCCCATTTGTGATATTAATCCAGTTTGACTGAGCTCTATTTCTAACAACGCACTGCTTTCTTCCATCAAGCCATTCTTCCATCCAATTAGTTAACTTCCCCCACCTAGATAGATAGTTATTTTTACAATCCTTTGGTGTGATACTTTGTCAAATACGTTTTGAAAGTCCAAATACATCATATCTACAATGTAACTTTCACCTACAAAAGTAGAAACCTTTTCAAAGAATATCAAAACATTTCTAATGCAAAATCTTCCTTTGGTGGAACAATGTTGACTATCCATCAAAGTATCTAAACTTTGTTAGATGATTTTACAAAATATGTTCTATGAAACTTTCCAAAACTTTTCCCACAACTGATGTAAGAATAAAAGATCTACAGTTACTAAGACAACTTGTTTTATCTTCCATGCAGACGTTGAAAAGCATTCGTTATTTTCCGAAGAGCTGGTGCTTGTCCAGTATTCAAGGACTTACAAAAATTGACAAGTTTTTAAAACTTATTTTTCATTTCAGTGTGAAAAGACACCACGTTTCGCTACGCTTCTTATCGTATGTGAATAAAATTGAATAATGAAGTGAACTGGTCACGTGTTGCAGTTAAGCAATGAAACTTAGCAGATCAAGAAGAACTGTTAAATAGAGAAAATTTATATAGCTGACTTTCAGATGCCTGTATAAAACTACATGTTAAAATGTTGTTTATTACATTACGAATATTGGACGACAGAAACAATGAAGCATTCAAAATCCTCTGTTTTGTGTTTGAGCACCTGATTTAAAGATAATCATCTTATTAAAGAAGCTGTTGTTATAAGAGACAAATACCTAGCACTATCTGGTATTCATGTATAAAATTATCATTTTCACTGTACGAAACAATATTATGTTTGATTCGTTTTTATTTATTTGTGTTCTGTTATTAAGTTTTATTCACTATACGATTCCACTAATCCTTTTACCAGTCTTACAATTATTGTATTCTAGATAACTCAGTGCTTTATGGGAAAGACCTATAAGAGAGACGAAAACCATGGAAATTTTTTTGTTTTTAATTTTGTTGCAATCAAGTCCGTTCTCAGAAAACTGGATCTGACAGGACCTCTTAGATCAAAATTACGAAAACAAATAGCACAGCTAGTCTTCAAGTAGCTTTACGTCAAATTCAGCAACAAACAGAATACAGCAGAGTTAGTTTGATGGAATTGGTCGAACAGTGTGAAATACAAATTCTTACAATCTAAATGGCAGCATAAGTTCATTCATTCGGCCAAACATGATCGCCCATACGGCTGTATGGGCGTTATACCGTGACAGTAAATTCCACTATTCATTGGTGAAAGAGTAGTCAAAGAGATGGCGGTAGGTGGACTAGCTGCCTTCTCTTTAGTCTTACATTGCTAAATTACGGAAGGTTAGCACAGATAGCCCACGTGTAGCTTCAGGTGAAATTACAAAAACAAAGAAACAAACAAAGTTCATTCGCCTGTACACATTACTGTATATAAGAAACTATTGTAAAATGAAATACTTAATTAATCTATGAACATTTTCATAAACCTTTCTAGTGAAAATTTTTTTTCTTTGTCGTTTTTGCAAGTCGTAAGAAAATGTGATTTCATGCTAAAGGTCACTGGTTGTAACAGTATCCCCATATAGATGTGCTGTTTATAATTCTTTTCATAATCCAAATTTTTAATCAACCATTAAATTGTTTAATTTTGGGAACAGTATATATATATTTTTATTTGATCGTAGAACATAACTTTTTTCGATAAAACTTTTCCATGATTTGGACACTGGATAAAATAAACAATTTATGTATGTCTCATTACAAATCAATGCTTCCAGTGGGCATAACCCTAAGGCTTACAATATTAACAATCGTGATTTTTCAGAGAATATACGGCCCCTTGCGTTGTTTTGTGTTCAAGAAAGAAACAAAAATAACAACTAATTGTTTATTCTGCTACGTATCGACAGGATCGTATACTATGAAACTAAAAATTATATTAATATTTATCATTTCACTACTATTATACTGTAATACTTATACATACATATTAGCGGTTTTTATAAAAGAATAAAAATGTCTTAATAATTTTTGGAAGTAAAGATTTTTATTCACTATCGAATTCATAACTAAATGTTTCTTATTCTACAAGGCTTCGAATTTTAAAAAATAAATATTTATATCGATGTTAGGTCAAAATTATTTTTAAAAAAGTCTTCGATGTCAGGCCTAGATACTTTTGAAACAACTATTATCAGTTGTGATATACATATACATATATACACACAAGATAACTTTAAAACATCAACGTTTTTTCAGAACACCAAGGAAAGAAAATAATTTTAAAGAGACAGAAATCGTCACTACAGGTAATTTTTGAATAAAGTTTTCGGCATTTTCTGCTAAAACATCTTATGATATAGGCAATCAAGACTCAGACAATCTTGCCATAATTTATAACCGTTGATAAGAAAGAGGTAAATCAGTAAGCGGTCCTCTCCGCCCATATGGCTACTCTTAACTGAATACTGTGAATAACTGTTACGTCGTTAACAACCCTTTAGCTGACAGAACAAAACATGTTCTGGGATATATTGTGGATCGTAACATTCGATCATTAAGTGATAAAATATCGAAATGTTCTATCAAGACCATAAAATATATATGATGTATTTCATGTATATATGGCAGACTTAAAATAAAAATGAATAAATTATAACTGTTTTGACCTAAACAGACTTACACATTTTTAATTTATGTATCTTCCTTTTTCAACTAATGTAATTTTCGACTTCTTATAGGTTTTCCTTCAAAATTGATTGTTCTTTAAAAAATCTGAATTGTTGAACATAATTCGTGGCTTTCATGCGCTTTTTAATTCTTTCTGTTAATTGTTTCTTTTTACATTCCAACCAATAAACAGAGGTAGTAAAAAGGGTCGATAAAATTTTTATCCAATAAGCAAAATTGTTACAAAAGAGTTGTGAAGGAGAGTTGGAAGCGTCTTTTATCAGTCTATAGGGTCGGAATTAAAAAACTTGAAGCATCTTCCTCCACTAAGAAAAGGGTTGAAAGTATTTTTATCCAATAAACAAGAACTGTTGAAAAATATTTCAAACATCCATAGCCAATAAAAAGGCCGGTACAAAAGCATCTATTCAATAAGTAGAGTTGTTAAATAAAGTAGTAAAAATCTGTTATTCAAATAAACGGGTTTGATTAAAGATTAAAGAAAAGGGCTGAAAACATTATTCTCTAATAAATAGAGTTTTTGTAACAAATTGTTGAAAATTCCTTTATCCAGTAAAACAGTAAAACAAAGCTGGTTAAAGATTAAAGAGGGTTGAACTCATTTTATCCAATAAACGTTTCGTTGCTGATGAAATGGTGTGTTTGGACTTTGTTGACCGCATGAAATAAAACTCGAATTTTAGCATTATAATTCTAAAAATTACCATCGACAAATCGGATTACTGACAGTAAAACAAAAAGGATCGTAAGGAAATCTTATAAATCTACCCTATCCAACAAACAAGACAAGAACGAAAAACATGAGAAATCTCAAAGTTTGAACTAAAATCTTTTACGGAAAATAAAAAAATTACTGAATTTTAGGTGATATAGCGACATACTGATATACGTAAACTTTTTTTAAATAAAGGTATTTTTTAATGAAAAGAATAAATTCTTTCATTGCTAAGAAAAGTGCAACAACTCAAAATTATTTCTTCCGGTGATATGAATAGAAGTAGCTAAAATCAGTTCTCCCATATATTGAAGATTACCACTAATAAAATAACCTCTTTCGTTATTAAAATCAGTTCTTCTGTTGATAAGAAAATAAGCAGTTATTAATAATCAGTTCTTCTTGTTGATAAGAAGAGAAGCCGTAATTGTTTGTTTGTTTTTGGATTTCGCACAAAGCTACTCGAGGGCTATCTGTGCTAGCCGTCCCTAAGTTAGTAATGTAAGACAAGAGGGAAAGCAGCTAGTCATCACCACCCACCGCCAACTCTTGGGCTATTCTTTAACCAACGAATCGTTGGATTGACCGTTACATTATAATGCCTCCACGGCTGAAAGGGCGAGCATGTTTGACGCGACGAGGATGCGAACCTGTGACCCTCCGATTACGGGTCGCACGCCTTAACACGCTTGGCCATGACAGGCCGTTGCCGTAATTGTAAATCAGTTCTTCTGTTGATAAGGGGCCCGGCATGGCCTAGCGCGTTAAGGCGTGCACTTCGTAATCTGGGGGTCGCGGGTTCGCGCCCGAGTCGCGCCAAACATGCTCGCCCTCCCAGCCGTGGGGGCGTTATAAAGTAACGGTCAATCCCACTATTCGTTGGTAAAAGAGTAGCCCAAGAGTTGGCGGTGGTGGTGATGACTAGCTGCCTTCCTCTAGTCTTACACTGCTAAATTAGGGACGGCTAGCACAGATAGCCCTCGAGTAGCTTTGTGCGAAATTCCAAAACAAACAAATCTGTTGATAAGAAGAGAAGCCGTAATGGAAAAATCAGTTCTTTTCTTGGCAAGAAGATAGAAGTGTGCATACCACAAAGAGGTATGTCTTAAAAGTATTTATCATATAAAGAGAGCAAACCACACATTATTAGTCTCTTGACGTTCAACCTATTTAACAATTTGCGTGACAGCTCACTGAAGCTTGCTTGTGGACCCCTCACCCCTGAAAAAAACAATAAACAGTACGTAGGTCCTACGTAGGTCCGAGATTTCTTATTGCGGTGCTTGTCAAGAGATTAAAATTTCCTTAGATAAATTCATCCGTAGGGTTGTTATTCATATATGTTGAACATAACGTGTATGCACATTCATACAAAATATTACTTTCAGTTCTGTGGTTGTGATTGTAACCATTTGGGTGGGCACCCAGTGGCTAAATTATATACACACTCGACAGGGCCTTATAGTACAAAGTGTGAAGATTCATAACGTAAAAATAAATGTTATGAATTACAATACACATGAGGGAATGTTACCATTGTAGCGAAAGCTATTTTATAAATTAGATATTGTGGACAGCAAAAAAACATTTCCACGTTCCAGAATTATTTCACATTTCACAATCCTTTACTAGAGTAACCATAATAGTACTAACTGAAATATTTCTTAAACAACCGATTCTTTTGCTTCTCCCAATTCTGTAACTAAAAAAAAGACCCGCAAGATATTTGCAATGAAATTAATATCTTTATAGTAGAATTACATCTTTAAAAGTAGGACCATAGACCTAGACCATGATCGAATTATTTTTCCATTTAATTAACTTAACAGGAATCAAACGAATGTCAATAATTAAACTGATCGAAGAGAATTTTCAATTTTAAACTACTACAAAAGAATTATGATCTCAGACATTGAAATGTAAAATTCCATTTGTCTTAAGCCTAACAATAGTTTAATCTTTATTAAGTACGGCTTGTACTCGACAAAGTGATTTTGTTTGTTTGTTTGTTTTGGAATTTCGCACAAAGCTAGTCGAGGGCTATCTGTGCTAGCCGTCCCTAATTTAGCAGTGTAATACTAAAGGGAAGGCAGCTAGTCATCACCACCAACCGCCAACTCTTCGGCTACTCTTTACCAACGAAAAGTGGGATTGACCGTCACATTATAACGCCCCCACGGCTGGGAGTGCGAGCATGTTTAGCGCGACTCGGGCGCGAATCCGCGACCCTCAGATTACGAAGCGCACGCCTTAACGCGCTAGGCCATGCCAGGCCCCAACAAAGTGATAAATCACCATTTTAACTTGTGTACGTTACCTTATTTAGTTAGGGTTAAACTTTGCCGCACTTAATTATTCGTATATAACTTTCTAATTTCATTCTACGACATAACTTAACTTTGAATAACTTAAGATCAGTGATTTGACTGTATAAACAGTAGTGAAAAAATGTCCATTTTCTATAACAATACAAACAACGGATATTTGTCATTATATAGAGAACGCACGCACAAGAGATTTTACTAACAAGTGTTGAGTACTTTTTCTACAGTGTTTGCTGATAATTCTTAATCACATTTTCTGCCATTTTTTAAAATAAATTTAACACAAGAAAATAATGTCAAGTGGTATTGGACCGGGCGTTACCTAATGATTAAACAACGATTAAATAACATTATCATTCCAAATTAACTCAAAGAGACACTATCACCCAGAACTAACTCCAAATGACATTATCACAAGGACCTAACTCGACATGATAGTGTTACCTGGAGCTAACTACTACTGATAATATTGCTTGGAGCTAATTCTATATGACGTTATTACTGCCTGGAATTAAATCCAAATTACAGTATTACCCAAAACGAAATAGAAATGTCAATATTACCCGTCATTCATATCAAAAAACCTAGTATTTAATATTAGGGATTTTCGCCGATATGACCAAGCTTCAATATGTCGTTTTGACGACCATGTCAGCTAGTCAAGCTTCAATATGTCGTCATGACGACCACATCAGTCAGCTTCATTAGTCAGTGTTCAATATGACTGTTAATATGTCGTCTTCAAGACCGAACTAAACATTCCAGTAATAAAACTTAGGAGTTTCCATATTGTTATGACAACCAAGGCAGATAGACCGAGCAGATATGTTTAATCACGTTTTTTTCGATGTGCTCGGTGTTTTGTGTCAACTTCTAATGATCCATCAAGCTAAGCGAAGCACAAAAATAAACAAACAGACAGCAAGAGCATCTGTAAAACAAACAACCTACAAAGAGATGAGTTTCCATCAACACAAAAATACTAACATCATCACACTAAATGGAAATAGCTTAGCCTTTAGTTCTGAGATATTAATATGGTTTCATTATTTCAATAGAAGTCATATATTTTTGGATTCTCATTGGTGTGGACCTAAGACTCGTGCTGGTCGTGAAAATTGTATTATAGAAACTGAAATAATATGTTTCATACTGAAGTTTCTTTAAACGGTTATTGCTCGAAACATGAATTCTAAAGTAATCATAAAATGTCTTTTATTATAGAAATGGAAAAAAATCAAAACAGAGAGATGAGAGTTAATAAACCACGACATTTTATTTGTCAAACTGGTACTTTAGTTGAACACCAGAGTTTCTCTTCAAAATATTTAAATGTTATAGAAGAACACGGTGTAATCCAAGAAGATTTCAGTCATACAAACAATAAGTAGAGATTCACTCCAGTTTGTTGAGGAAGGATGAAATCGTTTCAAAATCGTTGCAGTCAGGCATCATGGTACCACCAAACTGGACGCAGGCTTCAGCACACTCTTTCCCTTCGAAGTGGGCCCCGTAGATCTGTTTACACTGTCCGCAGTTCTTGATGCACAGCGAAACGCGGTTAAACCCTTCGGCCATGTGGTTGTCATAGCAACAGATCAACAATAGGATCAGACATGTTTTTAAGGAGATGCTAGAAGTGACCATCTGCTCGAGAAACGAGACGAAACGCAAAAGAAAATCGACAGGTTAATATTTCTCAATATGTGATAATCAATAAACAATTGGAAAAACACTATTGAAAAAACTAAAATTATAACAATCAAATAAAAATATGAATTTTAAAATAATAAAATTTATAACAAAGATGTACAAATGTGAAATATTTAATTATAAAACGAAATAAAAATGATAATTGTTAAAATTACTGCTAAAAGAGTCAACATTTTTACGAAGTTCAATAATTCAGTCAAATATTTATATATATAACAAAAGGATGTTTTTATAATTCATTGTACTTCTTGAGGTATAATATTACATATCTTATATTCTATACATTCAACTTTTCTACAATTTTAGTCATTATCTATTCTCTGGATATAATGGATATAAACATTGTTTAGAATTATTTGTTTTAAATAAAGTAACTATAACACTGTATGAAGTATCACTACACCATAATGTTTCTCATATTTCTAGTCACTTTTTATAAACGCTGGCACCCTAGTGGTTAAACGACAGTGTACTGGCTTTAGACACGAAAAATCTGACCAAGTGATACCCTACAGATGTTAACATAATGAGTTAAACTTATGTTTGTACACTTTAAGGTGTGAAAAGGGATATTTCATATCGTATAAAATTACAAACTGTTTACACTATCGGTTAAAAATAATACAATGTTTTTCTACAAATTGTGGTAGATAGCTAATCAACCTACTGTTTTTTACGGTTGGTATGAGTGTGTATGTAAGTATATGAGGAACTCGTTTCTGAGAAACAAAACAGTTTGGATAACTGACACCATAATATAGAGCAACTGTTTCGATATATTCAAATAGGATGCAATCGATCTTACAAAAACATAAGGATTTTGTTCTGGTAACTAGAGTAACGTCTGAATTATTGTTTCTGATCGCTAGCCACGAATCACTATGGTCACACAAATTATCCAAACATTGCATATCAGAGAGAACTTTTACAACCCTATGTCGCTGATTTGTCCTTTAAACCATATGAGGCAACTAAATGTACAACCATTGAAACGGAATTTATGTAAACCATTTAATTATTTTTAAACATTGTTAAACTTCTTATATGATTTAATAATTGAATGTTTGTAACAGTAAACACCAGTTCGAGGTTAACTGCAAAACGTTATGTTTAATATAATTCAAAACATATTTTCTCACTTTTACGTCGAGGTGTCTATTACACAGAATATCGAGTTCTCCCCACGCGAGTGTTACCACTTTGTGACAAGATGGTTCCCTTCCAGTGTAGATAGTTTCAGTTTCTTAGATGAAGGAAAAGTCTACTTTATATACAAAAGAAAACACATCTATAATGGTCAGTGTGAGGTCCATGTTTAAAAGCCTGACCACGGGTCACTAAGTTGGTTAACTCCTGTCTCTCATCGGCCTAGCCAATGAACGTCAAGACGTTTAATAACTATTCTGTTCTCACATACTCGTTATTAAAATGAAAGTTACTCTAATTTTCAGTAGATACTATAACAAAACGGTGTTTGAAGAACTCTATGCATCGATGAAAAATATAAATACATAAAACAAATGTATAGGCAGCCGTTTCTAGTTGAAACAGAACAAGTTTTGGTAGTTTTTATGTTATTATATCTTCTAAAATGAACGAATATTAAATGATGAAGACCTTCTGTGTTTCTTTGAACAAATAAATCTGAGTAATTATAAGTTATAAGTTATTTAAAATACCAGTACAATATTAACAATTAATGTTTTTTTAGGATAAAACGGTTAATACGTTTTTAAGATAACATAATGTCTAGGGACAACAAGAGACCTGTTGGTCCATCTCGGCTTTCCCATCTTGTAGGCCAAACTAAATTATCAAATTAAAACAGTAAATGCAGCACTTATCATTGACATATCTATCAAAATAAAATTGTCTTAGCTGGAAACGGTTTCTACCTCGTTTACGTCTGTACTTGTGTCCCGTAGTTCTATAATTTATTGCTGTTAACTATTAGAAATGTTGATGCATCAACATTATCAGTTCCTTTTTACAATTTTAAACACATTCAATCAGATGCCCTCTAACTCTTCTTTTTTCAAAAGAGAACAGTATTAAGGATCTTAATCTCTCTTCATAAGACAACCTGTCTGTGTCAGGTACCATTTCAGAGGCTCTCCTCTGAATCTTTTCCAACAATTTAATTTATTTCCTGAGATAAGGAGCCCAAAACAGAACACAACACTTTATATGTGGTCTAACTAGTTTCCAAAAACATTTTCACCTCTTTAGATTCAACCTTGAATCTATTTGCCCTACCAATAGCAGCAACACTCTCATTGGTTGGCTTTAGAGAATTAACACCTATTACAACGGGATCCACTTTTTTGATGACACCATTAAAGTTGTTTCCATCTAAATTATACTTATAATTCAAATTATGATAACCCACATGCATAATCTTACATATATCATAATTAAAACCCATTTATTTGACCAACTCACTAAATGAACTTAATTCTTTTGTAAATCAGTAGCACTCTCTTCAGAGTAACCAAAACCCGAAACATTAATATCATAGCAAATTTAAGTAAGGCCCGGCATGGCCAAGCGCGTTAAGGGTCGTGGGTTCGCATCCCCGTCGCGCCAAACATGCTCGCCCTTTCAGCCGTGGGGGCGTTATAATGTGACGGTCAATCCTACTATTCGTTGGTAAAAGAGTAGCCCAAGAGTTGGTGGTGGGTGGTGATGACTAGCTGATGACTAATGCCAAAATAGGGACGGTTAGCACAGATAGCCCTCGAGTAGCTTTGTGCGAAATTCAAAAACAAACAAAACAAACAAACAAATTTAAGTGATTTATTGACCATTTCTTCATCCATATCATTTATGGAAATCAAAAATAGTAAAGATTCTAATACTAATTCCTTAGATACCCCATTTGTGATATTAATCCAGTTTGACTGAGCTCTATTTCTAACAACGCACTGCTTTCTTCCATCAAGCCATTCTTCCATCCAATTAGTTAACTTCCCCCACCTAGATAGATAGTTATTTTACAATCCTTTGGTGTGATACTTTGTCAAATACGTTTTGAAAGTCCAAATACATCATATCTACAATGTAACTTTCACCTACAAAAGTAGAAACCTTTTCAAAGAATATCAAAACATTTCTAATGCAAAATCTTCCTTTGGTGGAACAATGTTGACTATCCATCAAAGTATCTAAACTTTGTTAGATGATTTTACAAAATATGTTCTATGAAACTTTCCAAAACTTTTCCCACAACTGATGTAAGAATAAAAGATCTACAGTTACTAAGACAACTTGTTTTATCTTCCATGCAGACGTTGAAAAGCATTCGTTATTTTCCGAAGAGCTGGTGCTTGTCCAGTATTCAAGGACTTACAAAATTGACAAGTTTTAAAACTTATTTTTCATTTCAGTGTGAAAAGACACCACGTTTCGCTACGCTTCTTATCGTATGTGAATAAAATTGAATAATGAAGTGAACTGGTCACGTGTTGCAGTTAAGCAATGAAACTTAGCAGATCAAGAAGAACTGTTAAATAGAGAAAATTTATATAGCTGACTTTCAGATGCCTGTATAAAACTACATGTTAAAATGTTGTTTATTACATTACGAATATTGGACGACAGAAACAATGAAGCATTCAAAATCCTCTGTTTTGTGTTTGAGCACCTGATTTAAAGATAATCATCTTATTAAAGAAGCTGTTGTTATAAGAGACAAATACCTAGCACTATCTGGTATTCATGTATAAAATTATCATTTTCACTGTACGAAACAATATTATGTTTGATTCGTTTTATTTATTTGTGTTCTGTTATTAAGTTTTATTCACTATACGATTCCACTAATCCTTTTACCAGTCTTACAATTATTGTATTCTAGATAACTCAGTGCTTTATGGGAAAGACCTATAAGAGAGACAAAACCATGGAAATTTTTTTGTTTTAATTTTGTTGCAATCAAGTCCGTTCTCAGAAAACTGGATCTGACAGGACCTCTTAGATCAAAATTACGAAAACAAATAGCACAGCTAGTCTTCAAGTAGCTTTACGTCAAATTCAGCAACAAACAGAATACAGCAGAGTTAGTTTGATGGAATTGGTCGAACAGTGTGAAATACAAATTCTTACAATCTAAATGGCAGCATAAGTTCATTCATTCGGCCAAACATGATCGCCCATACGGCTGTATGGGCGTTATACCGTGACAGTAAATTCCACTATTCATTGGTGAAAGAGTAGTCAAAGAGATGGCGGTAGGTGGACTAGCTGCCTTCTCTTTAGTCTTACATTGCTAAATTACGGAAGGTTAGCACAGATAGCCCACGTGTAGCTTCAGGTGAAATTACAAAACAAAGAAACAAACAAAGTTCATTCGCCTGTACACATTACTGTATATAAGAAACTATTGTAAAATGAAATACTTAATTAATCTATGAACATTTTCATAAACCTTTCTAGTGAAAATTTTTTTTCTTTGTCGTTTTGCAAGTCGTAAGAAAATGTGATTTCATGCTAAAGGTCACTGGTTGTAACAGTATCCCCATATAGATGTGCTGTTTATAATTCTTTTCATAATCCAAATTTTTAATCAACCATTAAATTGTTTAATTTTGGGAACAGTATATATATATTTTTATTTGATCGTAGAACATAACTTTTTCGATAAAACTTTTCCATGATTTGGACACTGGATAAAATAAACAATTTATGTATGTCTCATTACAAATCAATGCTTCCAGTGGGCATAACCCTAAGGCTTACAATATTAACAATCGTGATTTTTCAGAGAATATACGGCCCCTTGCGTTGTTTTGTGTTCAAGAAAGAAACAAAAATAACAACTAATTGTTTATTCTGCTACGTATCGACAGGATCGTATACTATGAAACTAAAAATTATATTAATATTTATCATTTCACTACTATTATACTGTAATACTTATACATACATATTAGCGGTTTTTATAAAAGAATAAAAATGTCTTAATAATTTTTGGAAGTAAAGATTTTTATTCACTATCGAATTCATAACTAAATGTTTCTTATTCTACAAGGCTTCGAATTTTAAAAAATAAATATTTATATCGATGTTAGGTCAAAATTATTTTTAAAAAAGTCTTCGATGTCAGGCCTAGATACTTTTGAAACAACTATTATCAGTTGTGATATACATATACATATATACACACAAGATAACTTTAAAACATCAACGTTCTTTCAGAACACCAAGGAAAGAAAATAATTTTAAAGAGACAGAAATCGTCACTACAGGTAATTTTGAATAAAGTTTTCGGCATTTTCTGCTAAAACATCTTATGATATAGGCAATCAAGACTCAGACAATCTTGCCATAATTTATAACCGTTGATAAGAAAGAGGTAAATCAGTAAGCGGTCCTCTCCGCCCATATGGCTACTCTTAACTGAATACTGTGAATAACTGTTACGTCGTTAACAACCCTTAGCTGACAGAACAAAACATGTTCTGGGATATATTGTGGATCGTAACATTCGATCATTAAGTGATAAAATATCGAAATGTTCTATCAAGACCATAAAATATATATGATGTATTTCATGTATATATGGCAGACTTAAAATAAAAATGAATAAATTATAACTGTTTTGACCTAAACAGACTTACACATTTTTAATTTATGTATCTTCCTTTTTCAACTAATGTAATTTTCGACTTCTTATAGGTTTTCCTTCAAAATTGATTGTTCTTTAAAAAATCTGAATTGTTGAACATAATTCGTGGCTTTCATGCGCTTTTTAATTCTTTCTGTTAATTGTTTCTTTTTACATTCCAACCAATAAACAGAGGTAGTAAAAAGGGTCGATAAAATTTTTATCCAATAAGCAAAATTGTTACAAAAGAGTTGTGAAGGAGAGTTGGAAGCGTCTTTTATCAGTCTATAGGGTCGGAATTAAAAAACTTGAAGCATCTTCCTCCACTAAGAAAAGGGTTGAAAGTATTTTTATCCAATAAACAAGAACTGTTGAAAAATATTTCAAACATCCATAGCCAATAAAAAGGCCGGTACAAAAGCATCTATTCAATAAGTAGAGTTGTTAAATAAAGTAGTAAAAATCTGTTATTCAAATAAACGGGTTTGATTAAAGATTAAAGAAAAGGGCTGAAAACATTATTCTCTAATAAATAGAGTTTTTGTAACAAATTGTTGAAAATTCCTTTATCCAGTAAAACAGTAAAACAAAGCTGGTTAAAGAGGGTTGAACTCATTTTATCCAATAAACGTTTCGTTGCTGATGAAATGGTGTGTTTGGACTTTGTTGACCGCATGAAATAAAACTCCGAATTTTAGCATTATAATTCTAAAAAATTACCATCGACAAATCGGATTACTGACAGTAAAACAAAAGGATCGTAAGGAAATCTTATAAATCTACCCTATCCAACAAACAAGACAAGAACGAAAACATGAGAAATCTCAAAGTTTGAACTAAAATCTTTTACGGAAAATAAAAAAAATTACTGAATTTTTAGGTGATATAGCGACATACTGATATACGTAAACTTTTTTTTAAATAAAGGTATTTTTTAATGAAAAGAATAAATTCTTTCATTGCTAAGAAAAGTGCAACAACTCAAAATTATTTCTTCCGGTGATATGAATAGAAGTAGCTAAAATCAGTTCTCCCATATATTGAAGATTACCACTAATAAAAATAACCTCTTTCGTTATTAAAATCAGTTCTTCTGTTGATAAGAAAATAAGCAGTTATTAATAATCAGTTCTTCTTGTTGATAAGAAGAGAAGCCGTAATTGTTTGTTTGTTTTTGGATTTCGCACAAAGCTACTCGAGGGCTATCTGTGCTAGCCGTCCCTAAGTTAGTAATGTAAGACAAGAGGAAAGCAGCTAGTCATCACCACCCACCGCCAACTCTTGGGCTATTCTTTAACCAACGAATCGTTGGATTGACCGTTACATTATAATGCCTCCACGGCTGAAAGGGCGAGCATGTTTGACGCGACGAGGATGCGAACCTGTGACCCTCCGATTACGGGTCGCACGCCTTAACACGCTTGGCCATGACAGGCCGTTGCCGTAATTGTAAATCAGTTCTTCTGTTGATAAGGGGCCCGGCATGGCCTAGCGCGTTAAGGCGTGCACTTCGTAATCTGGGGGTCGCGGGTTCGCGCCCGAGTCGCGCCAAACATGCTCGCCCTCCCAGCCGTGGGGGCGTTATAATGTAACGGTCAATCCCACTATTCGTTGGTAAAAGAGTAGCCCAAGAGTTGGCGGTGGGTGGTGATGACTAGCTGCCTTCCTCTAGTCTTACACTGCTAAATTAGGGACGGCTAGCACAGATAGCCCTCGAGTAGCTTTGTGCGAAATTCCAAAACAAACAAATCTGTTGATAAGAAGAGAAGCCGTAATGGAAAAATCAGTTCTTTTCTTGGCAAGAAGATAGAAGTGTGCATACCACAAAGAGGTATGTCTTAAAAGTATTTATCATATAAAGAGAGCAAACCACACATTATTAGTCTCTTGACGTTCAACCTATTTAACAATTTGCGTGACAGCTCACTGAAGCTTGCTTGTGGACCCCTCACCCCTGAAAAAAAAATAAACAGTACGTAGGTCCTACGTAGGTCCGAGATTTCTTATTGCGGTGCTTGTCAAGAGATTAAAATTTCCTTAGATAAATTCATCCGTAGGGTTGTTATTCATATATGTTGAACATAACGTGTATGCACATTCATACAAAATATTACTTTCAGTTCTGTGGTTGTGATTGTAACCATTTGGGTGGGCACCCAGTGGCTAAATTATATACACACTCGACAGGGCCTTATAGTACAAAAGTGTGAAGATTCATAACGTAAAAATAAATGTTATGAATTACAATACACATGAGGGAATGTTACCATTGTAGCGAAAGCTATTTTATAAATTAGATATTGTGGACAGCAAAAAACATTTCCACGTTCCAGAATTATTTCACATTTCACAATCCTTTACTAGAGTAACCATAATAGTACTAACTGAAATATTTCTTAAACAACCGATTCTTTTGCTTCTCCCAATTCTGTAACTAAAAAAAAGACCCGCAAGATATTTGCAATGAAATTAATATCTTTATAGTAGAATTACATCTTTAAAAGTAGGACCATAGACCTAGACCATGATCGAATTATTTTTCCATTTAATTAACTTAACAGGAATCAAACGAATGTCAATAATTAAACTGATCGAAGAGAATTTTCAATTTTAAACTACTACAAAAGAATTATGATCTCAGACATTGAAATGTAAAATTCCATTTGTCTTAAGCCTAACAATAGTTTAATCTTTATTAAGTACGGCTTGTACTCGACAAAGTGATTTTGTTTGTTTGTTTGTTTTGGAATTTCGCACAAAGCTAGTCGAGGGCTATCTGTGCTAGCCGTCCCTAATTTAGCAGTGTAATACTAGAGGGAAGGCAGCTAGTCATCACCACCAACCGCCAACTCTTGGGCTACTCTTTTACCAACGAAAAGTGGGATTGACCGTCACATTATAACGCCCCCACGGCTGGGAGTGCGAGCATGTTTAGCGCGACTCGGGCGCGAATCCGCGACCCTCAGATTACGAAGCGCACGCCTTAACGCGCTAGGCCATGCCAGGCCCCAACAAAGTGATAAATCACCATTTTAACTTGTGTACGTTACCTTATTTAGTTAGGGTTAAACTTTGCCGCACTTAATTATTCGTATATAACTTTCTAATTTCATTCTACGACATAACTTAACTTTGAATAACTTAAGATCAGTGATTTGACTGTATAAACAGTAGTGAAAAAATGTCCATTTTCTATAACAATACAAACAACGGATATTTGTCATTATATAGAGAACGCACGCACAAGAGATTTTACTAACAAGTGTTGAGTACTTTTTCTACAGTGTTTGCTGATAATTCTTAATCACATTTTCTGCCATTTTTTAAAATAAATTTAACACAAGAAAATAATGTCAAGTGGTATTGGACCGGGCGTTACCTAATGATTAAACAACGATTAAATAACATTATCATTCCAAATTAACTCAAAGAGACACTATCACCCAGAACTAACTCCAAATGACATTATCACAAGGACCTAACTCGACATGATAGTGTTACCTGGAGCTAACTACTACTGATAATATTGCTTGGAGCTAATTCTATATGACGTTATTACTGCCTGGAATTAAATCCAAATTACAGTATTACCCAAAACGAAATAGAAATGTCAATATTACCCGTCATTCATATCAAAAAACCTAGTATTTAATATTAGGGATTTTCGCCGATATGACCAAGCTTCAATATGTCGTTTTGACGACCATGTCAGCTAGTCAAGCTTCAATATGTCGTCATGACGACCACATCAGTCAGCTTCATTAGTCAGTGTTCAATATGACTGTTAATATGTCGTCTTCAAGACCGAACTAAACATTCCAGTAATAAAACTTAGGAGTTTCCATATTGTTATGACAACCAAGGCAGATAGACCGAGCAGATATGTTTAATCACGTTTTTTCGATGTGCTCGGTGTTTTGTGTCAACTTCTAATGATCCATCAAGCTAAGCGAAGCACAAAAATAAACAAACAGACAGCAAGAGCATCTGTAAAACAAACAACCTACAAAGAGATGAGTTTCCATCAACACAAAAATACTAACATCATCACACTAAATGGAAATAGCTTAGCCTTTAGTTCTGAGATATTAATATGGTTTCATTATTTCAATAGAAGTCATATATTTTGGATTCTCATTGGTGTGGACCTAAGACTCGTGCTGGTCGTGAAAATTGTATTATAGAAACTGAAATAATATGTTTCATACTGAAGTTTCTTTAAACGGTTATTGCTCGAAACATGAATTCTAAAGTAATCATAAAATGTCTTTTATTATAGAAATGGAAAAAATCAAAACAGAGAGATGAGAGTTAATAAACCACGACATTTTATTTGTCAAACTGGTACTTTAGTTGAACACCAGAGTTTCTCTTCAAAATATTTAAATGTTATAGAAGAACACGGTGTAATCCAAGAAGATTTCAGTCATACAAACAATAAGTAGAGATTCACTCCAGTTTGTTGAGGAAGGATGAAATCGTTTCAAAATCGTTGCAGTCAGGCATCATGGTACCACCAAACTGGACGCAGGCTTCAGCACACTCTTTCCCTTCGAAGTGGGCCCCGTAGATCTGTTTACACTGTCCGCAGTTCTTGATGCACAGCGAAACGCGGTTAAACCCTTCGGCCATGTGGTTGTCATAGCAACAGATCAACAATAGGATCAGACATGTTTTAAGGAGATGCTAGAAGTGACCATCTGCTCGAGAAACGAGACGAAACGCAAAAGAAAATCGACAGGTTAATATTTCTCAATATGTGATAATCAATAAACAATTGGAAAAACACTATTGAAAAAACTAAAATTATAACAATCAAATAAAAATATGAATTTTAAAATAATTAAATAATTAAATTTATAACAAAGATGTACAAATGTGAAATATTTAATTATAAAACGAAATAAAATGATAATTGTTAAAAATTACTGCTAAAAGAGTCAACATTTTTACGAAGTTCAATAATTCAGTCAAATATTTATATATATAACAAAAGGATGTTTTTATAATTCATTGTACTTCTTGAGGTATAATATTACATATCTTATATTCTATACATTCAA
Organism: Tachypleus tridentatus; assembly: GCF_004210375.1. Classification (NCBI taxonomy): domain Eukaryota; kingdom Metazoa; phylum Arthropoda; class Merostomata; order Xiphosura; family Limulidae; genus Tachypleus; species Tachypleus tridentatus. The sequence goes on along the minus strand of NC_134831.1, from coordinate 163,250,403 downwards.
CTTTTCTACAATTTTAGTCATTATCTATTCTCTGGATATAATGGATATAAACATTGTTTAGAATTATTTGTTTTAAATAAAGTAACTATAACACTGTATGAAGTATCACTACACCATAATGTTTCTCATATTTCTAGTCACTTTTATAAACGCTGGCACCCTAGTGGTTAAACGACAGTGTACTGGCTTTAGACACGAAAAATCTGACCAAGTGATACTCTACAGTTGTTAACATAATGAGTTAAACTTATGTTTGTACACTTTAAGGTGTGAAAAGGGATATTTCATATCGTATAAAAATTACAAACTGTTTACACTATCGGTTAAAAATAATACAATGTTTTTCTACAAATTGTGGTAGATAGCTAATCAACCTACTGTTTTTACGGTTGGTATGAGTGTGTATGTAAGTATATGAGGAACTCGTTTCTGAGAAACAAAACAGTTTGGATAACTGACACCATAATATAGAGCAACTGTTTCGATATATTCAAATAGGATGCAATCGATCTTACAAAAACATAAGGATTTTGTTCTGGTAACTAGAGTAACGTCTGAATTATTGTTTCTGATCGCTAGCCACGAATCACTATGGTCACACAAATTATCCAAACATTGCATATCAGAGAGAACTTTTACAACCCTATGTCGCTGATTTGTCCTTTAAACCATATGAGGCAACTAAATGTACAACCATTGAAACGGAATTTATGTAAACCATTTAATTATTTTTAAACATTGTTAAACTTCTTATATGATTTAATAATTGAATGTTTGTAACAGTAAACACCAGTTCGAGGTTAACTGCAAAACGTTATGTTTAATATAATTCAAAACATATTTTCTCACTTTTACGTCGAGGTGTCTATTACACAGAATATCGAGTTCTCCCACGCGAGTGTTACCACTTTGTGACAAGATGGTTCCCTTCCAGTGTAGATAGTTTCAGTTTCTTAGATGAAGGAAAAGTCTACTTTATATACAAAAGAAAACACATCTATAATGGTCAGTGTGAGGTCCATGTTTAAAAGCCTGACCACGGGTCACTAAGTTGGTTAACTCCTGTCTCTCATCGGCCTAGCCAATGAACGTCAAGACGTTTAATAACTATTCTGTTCTCACATACTCGTTATTAAAATGAAAGTTACTCTAATTTTCAGTAGATACTATAACAAAACGGTGTTTGAAGAACTCTATGCATCGATGAAAATATAAATACATAAAACAAATGTATAGGCAGCCGTTTCTAGTTGAAACAGAACAAGTTTTGGTAGTTTTATGTTATTATATCTTCTAAAATGAACGAATATTAAATGATGAAGACCTTCTGTGTTTCTTTGAACAAATAAATCTGAGTAATTATAAGTTATAAGTTATTTAAAATACCAGTACAATATTAACAATTAATGTTTTTTTAGGATAAAACGGTTAATACGTTTTAAGATAACATAATGTCTAGGGACAACAAGAGACCTGTTGGTCCATCTCGGCTTTCCCATCTTGTAGGCCAAACTAAATTATCAAATTAAAACAGTAAATGCAGCACTTATCATTGACATATCTATCAAAATAAAATTGTCTTAGCTGGAAACGGTTTCTACCTCGTTTACGTCTGTACTTGTGTCCCGTAGTTCTATAATTTATTGCTGTTAACTATTAGAAATGTTGATGCATCAACATTATCAGTTCCTTTACAATTTTAAACACATTCAATCAGATGCCCTCTAACTCTTCTTTTTTCAAAAGAGAACAGTATTAAGGATCTTAATCTCTCTTCATAAGACAACCTGTCTGTGTCAGGTACCATTTCAGAGGCTCTCCTCTGAATCTTTTCCAACAATTTAATTTATTTCCTGAGATAAGGAGCCCAAAACAGAACACAACACTTTATATGTGGTCTAACTAGTTTCCAAAACATTTTCACCTCTTTAGATTCAACCTTGAATCTATTTGCCCTACCAATAGCAGCAACACTCTCATTGGTTGGCTTTAGAGAATTAACACCTATTACAACGGGATCCACTTTTTTGATGACACCATTAAAGTTGTTTCCATCTAAATTATACTTATAATTCAAATTATGATAACCCACATGCATAATCTTACATATATCATAATTAAAACCCATTTATTTGACCAACTCACTAAATGAACTTAATTCTTTTGTAAATCAGTAGCACTCTCTTCAGAGTAACCAAAACCCGAAACATTAATATCATAGCAAATTTAAGTAAGGCCCGGCATGGCCAAGCGCGTTAAGGGTCGTGGGTTCGCATCCCCGTCGCGCCAAACATGCTCGCCCTTTCAGCCGTGGGGGCGTTATAATGTGACGGTCAATCCTACTATTCGTTGGTAAAAGAGTAGCCCAAGAGTTGGTGGTGGGTGGTGATGACTAGCTGATGACTAATGCCAAAATAGGGACGGTTAGCACAGATAGCCCTCGAGTAGCTTTGTGCGAAATTCAAAAACAAACAAAACAAACAAACAAATTTAAGTGATTTATTGACCATTTCTTCATCCATATCATTTATGGAAATCAAAAATAGTAAAGATTCTAATACTAATTCCTTAGATACCCCATTTGTGATATTAATCCAGTTTGACTGAGCTCTATTTCTAACAACGCACTGCTTTCTTCCATCAAGCCATTCTTCCATCCAATTAGTTAACTTCCCCCACCTAGATAGATAGTTATTTTACAATCCTTTGGTGTGATACTTTGTCAAATACGTTTTGAAAGTCCAAATACATCATATCTACAATGTAACTTTCACCTACAAAAGTAGAAACCTTTTCAAAGAATATCAAAACATTTCTAATGCAAAATCTTCCTTTGGTGGAACAATGTTGACTATCCATCAAAGTATCTAAACTTTGTTAGATGATTTTACAAAATATGTTCTATGAAACTTTCCAAAACTTTTCCCACAACTGATGTAAGAATAAAAGATCTACAGTTACTAAGACAACTTGTTTTATCTTCCATGCAGACGTTGAAAAGCATTCGTTATTTTCCGAAGAGCTGGTGCTTGTCCAGTATTCAAGGACTTACAAAATTGACAAGTTTTAAAACTTATTTTTCATTTCAGTGTGAAAAGACACCACGTTTCGCTACGCTTCTTATCGTATGTGAATAAAATTGAATAATGAAGTGAACTGGTCACGTGTTGCAGTTAAGCAATGAAACTTAGCAGATCAAGAAGAACTGTTAAATAGAGAAAATTTATATAGCTGACTTTCAGATGCCTGTATAAAACTACATGTTAAAATGTTGTTTATTACATTACGAATATTGGACGACAGAAACAATGAAGCATTCAAAATCCTCTGTTTTGTGTTTGAGCACCTGATTTAAAGATAATCATCTTATTAAAGAAGCTGTTGTTATAAGAGACAAATACCTAGCACTATCTGGTATTCATGTATAAAATTATCATTTTCACTGTACGAAACAATATTATGTTTGATTCGTTTTTATTTATTTGTGTTCTGTTATTAAGTTTTATTCACTATACGATTCCACTAATCCTTTTACCAGTCTTACAATTATTGTATTCTAGATAACTCAGTGCTTTATGGGAAAGACCTATAAGAGAGACAAAACCATGGAAATTTTTTTGTTTTTAATTTTGTTGCAATCAAGTCCGTTCTCAGAAAACTGGATCTGACAGGACCTCTTAGATCAAAATTACGAAAACAAATAGCACAGCTAGTCTTCAAGTAGCTTTACGTCAAATTCAGCAACAAACAGAATACAGCAGAGTTAGTTTGATGGAATTGGTCGAACAGTGTGAAATACAAATTCTTACAATCTAAATGGCAGCATAAGTTCATTCATTCGGCCAAACATGATCGCCCATACGGCTGTATGGGCGTTATACCGTGACAGTAAATTCCACTATTCATTGGTGAAAGAGTAGTCAAAGAGATGGCGGTAGGTGGACTAGCTGCCTTCTCTTTAGTCTTACATTGCTAAATTACGGAAGGTTAGCACAGATAGCCCACGTGTAGCTTCAGGTGAAATTACAAAAACAAAGAAACAAACAAAGTTCATTCGCCTGTACACATTACTGTATATAAGAAACTATTGTAAAATGAAATACTTAATTAATCTATGAACATTTTCATAAACCTTTCTAGTGAAAATTTTTTTTCTTTGTCGTTTTTGCAAGTCGTAAGAAAATGTGATTTCATGCTAAAGGTCACTGGTTGTAACAGTATCCCCATATAGATGTGCTGTTTATAATTCTTTTCATAATCCAAATTTTTAATCAACCATTAAATTGTTTAATTTTGGGAACAGTATATATATATTTTTATTTGATCGTAGAACATAACTTTTTCGATAAAACTTTTCCATGATTTGGACACTGGATAAAATAAACAATTTATGTATGTCTCATTACAAATCAATGCTTCCAGTGGGCATAACCCTAAGGCTTACAATATTAACAATCGTGATTTTTCAGAGAATATACGGCCCCTTGCGTTGTTTTGTGTTCAAGAAAGAAACAAAAATAACAACTAATTGTTTATTCTGCTACGTATCGACAGGATCGTATACTATGAAACTAAAAATTATATTAATATTTATCATTTCACTACTATTATACTGTAATACTTATACATACATATTAGCGGTTTTTTATAAAAGAATAAAAATGTCTTAATAATTTTTGGAAGTAAAGATTTTTTATTCACTATCGAATTCATAACTAAATGTTTCTTATTCTACAAGGCTTCGAATTTTAAAAAATAAATATTTATATCGATGTTAGGTCAAAATTATTTTTAAAAAAGTCTTCGATGTCAGGCCTAGATACTTTTGAAACAACTATTATCAGTTGTGATATACATATACATATATACACACAAGATAACTTTAAAACATCAACGTTCTTTCAGAACACCAAGGAAAGAAAATAATTTTAAAGAGACAGAAATCGTCACTACAGGTAATTTTTGAATAAAGTTTTCGGCATTTTCTGCTAAAACATCTTATGATATAGGCAATCAAGACTCAGACAATCTTGCCATAATTTATAACCGTTGATAAGAAAGAGGTAAATCAGTAAGCGGTCCTCTCCGCCCATATGGCTACTCTTAACTGAATACTGTGAATAACTGTTACGTCGTTAACAACCCTTTAGCTGACAGAACAAAACATGTTCTGGGATATATTGTGGATCGTAACATTCGATCATTAAGTGATAAAATATCGAAATGTTCTATCAAGACCATAAAATATATATGATGTATTTCATGTATATATGGCAGACTTAAAATAAAAATGAATAAATTATAACTGTTTTGACCTAAACAGACTTACACATTTTTAATTTATGTATCTTCCTTTTTCAACTAATGTAATTTTCGACTTCTTATAGGTTTTCCTTCAAAATTGATTGTTCTTTAAAAAATCTGAATTGTTGAACATAATTCGTGGCTTTCATGCGCTTTTTAATTCTTTCTGTTAATTGTTTCTTTTTACATTCCAACCAATAAACAGAGGTAGTAAAAAGGGTCGATAAAATTTTTATCCAATAAGCAAAATTGTTACAAAAGAGTTGTGAAGGAGAGTTGGAAGCGTCTTTTATCAGTCTATAGGGTCGGAATTAAAAACTTGAAGCATCTTCCTCCACTAAGAAAAGGGTTGAAAGTATTTTATCCAATAAACAAGAACTGTTGAAAAATATTTCAAACATCCATAGCCAATAAAAGGCCGGTACAAAAGCATCTATTCAATAAGTAGAGTTGTTAAATAAAGTAGTAAAATCTGTTATTCAAATAAACGGGTTTGATTAAAGATTAAAGAAAAAGGGCTGAAAACATTATTCTCTAATAAATAGAGTTTTTGTAACAAATTGTTGAAAATTCCTTTATCCAGTAAAACAGTAAAACAAAGCTGGTTAAAGATTAAAGAGGGTTGAACTCATTTTATCCAATAAACGTTTCGTTGCTGATGAAATGGTGTGTTTGGACTTTGTTGACCGCATGAAATAAAACTCCGAATTTTAGCATTATAATTCTAAAAAATTACCATCGACAAATCGGATTACTGACAGTAAAACAAAAAGGATCGTAAGGAAATCTTATAAATCTACCCTATCCAACAAACAAGACAAGAACGAAAAACATGAGAAATCTCAAAGTTTGAACTAAAATCTTTTACGGAAAATAAAAAAAATTACTGAATTTTTAGGTGATATAGCGACATACTGATATACGTAAACTTTTTTTTAAATAAAGGTATTTTTTAATGAAAAGAATAAATTCTTTCATTGCTAAGAAAAGTGCAACAACTCAAAATTATTTCTTCCGGTGATATGAATAGAAGTAGCTAAAAATCAGTTCTCCCATATATTGAAGATTACCACTAATAAAAATAACCTCTTTCGTTATTAAAATCAGTTCTTCTGTTGATAAGAAAATAAGCAGTTATTAATAATCAGTTCTTCTTGTTGATAAGAAGAGAAGCCGTAATTGTTTGTTTGTTTTTGGATTTCGCACAAAGCTACTCGAGGGCTATCTGTGCTAGCCGTCCCTAAGTTAGTAATGTAAGACAAGAGGGAAAGCAGCTAGTCATCACCACCCACCGCCAACTCTTGGGCTATTCTTTAACCAACGAATCGTTGGATTGACCGTTACATTATAATGCCTCCACGGCTGAAAGGGCGAGCATGTTTGACGCGACGAGGATGCGAACCTGTGACCCTCCGATTACGGGTCGCACGCCTTAACACGCTTGGCCATGACAGGCCGTTGCCGTAATTGTAAATCAGTTCTTCTGTTGATAAGGGGCCCGGCATGGCCTAGCGCGTTAAGGCGTGCACTTCGTAATCTGGGGGGTCGCGGGTTCGCGCCCGAGTCGCGCCAAACATGCTCGCCCTCCCAGCCGTTTGGGCGTTATAAAGTAACGGTCAATCCCACTATTCGTTGGTAAAAGAGTAGCCCAAGAGTTGGCGGTGGGTGGTGATGACTAGCTGCCTTCCCTCTAGTCTTACACTGCTAAATTAGGGACGGCTAGCACAGATAGCCCTCGAGTAGCTTTGTGCGAAATTCCAAAACAAACAAATCTGTTGATAAGAAGAGAAGCCGTAATGGAAAAATCAGTTCTTTTCTTGGCAAGAAGATAGAAGTGTGCATACCACAAAGAGGTATGTCTTAAAAGTATTTATCATATAAAGAGAGCAAACCACACATTATTAGTCTCTTGACGTTCAACCTATTTAACAATTTGCGTGACAGCTCACTGAAGCTTGCTTGTGGACCCCTCACCCCTGAAAAAACAATAAACAGTACGTAGGTCCTACGTAGGTCCGAGATTTCTTATTGCGGTGCTTGTCAAGAGATTAAAAATTTCCTTAGATAAATTCATCCGTAGGGTTGTTATTCATATATGTTGAACATAACGTGTATGCACATTCATACAAAATATTACTTTCAGTTCTGTGGTTGTGATTGTAACCATTTGGGTGGGCACCCAGTGGCTAAATTATATACACACTCGACAGGGCCTTATAGTACAAAAGTGTGAAGATTCATAACGTAAAAATAAATGTTATGAATTACAATACACATGAGGGAATGTTACCATTGTAGCGAAAGCTATTTTATAAATTAGATATTGTGGACAGCAAAAAAACATTTCCACGTTCCAGAATTATTTCACATTTCACAATCCTTTACTAGAGTAACCATAATAGTACTAACTGAAATATTTCTTAAACAACCGATTCTTTTGCTTCTCCCAATTCTGTAACTAAAAAAAAGACCCGCAAGATATTTGCAATGAAATTAATATCTTTATAGTAGAATTACATCTTTAAAAGTAGGACCATAGACCTAGACCATGATCGAATTATTTTTCCATTTAATTAACTTAACAGGAATCAAACGAATGTCAATAATTAAACTGATCGAAGAGAATTTTCAATTTTAAACTACTACAAAAGAATTATGATCTCAGACATTGAAATGTAAAATTCCATTTGTCTTAAGCCTAACAATAGTTTAATCTTTATTAAGTACGGCTTGTACTCGACAAAGTGATTTTGTTTGTTTGTTTGTTTTGGAATTTCGCACAAAGCTAGTCGAGGGCTATCTGTGCTAGCCGTCCCTAATTTAGCAGTGTAATACTAGAGGGAAGGCAGCTAGTCATCACCACCAACCGCCAACTCTTGGGCTACTCTTTTACCAACGAAAAGTGGGATTGACCGTCACATTATAACGCCCCCACGGCTGGGAGTGCGAGCATGTTTAGCGCGACTCGGGCGCGAATCCGCGACCCTCAGATTACGAAGCGCACGCCTTAACGCGCTAGGCCATGCCAGGCCCCAACAAAGTGATAAATCACCATTTTAACTTGTGTACGTTACCTTATTTAGTTAGGGTTAAACTTTGCCGCACTTAATTATTCGTATATAACTTTCTAATTTCATTCTACGACATAACTTAACTTTGAATAACTTAAGATCAGTGATTTGACTGTATAAACAGTAGTGAAAAAATGTCCATTTTCTATAACAATACAAACAACGGATATTTGTCATTATATAGAGAACGCACGCACAAGAGATTTTACTAACAAGTGTTGAGTACTTTTTCTACAGTGTTTGCTGATAATTCTTAATCACATTTTCTGCCATTTTTAAAATAAATTTAACACAAGAAAATAATGTCAAGTGGTATTGGACCGGGCGTTACCTAATGATTAAACAACGATTAAATAACATTATCATTCCAAATTAACTCAAAGAGACACTATCACCCAGAACTAACTCCAAATGACATTATCACAAGGACCTAACTCGACATGATAGTGTTACCTGGAGCTAACTACTACTGATAATATTGCTTGGAGCTAATTCTATATGACGTTATTACTGCCTGGAATTAAATCCAAATTACAGTATTACCCAAAACGAAATAGAAATGTCAATATTACCCGTCATTCATATCAAAAAACCTAGTATTTAATATTAGGGATTTTCGCCGATATGACCAAGCTTCAATATGTCGTTTTGACGACCATGTCAGCTAGTCAAGCTTCAATATGTCGTCATGACGACCACATCAGTCAGCTTCATTAGTCAGTGTTCAATATGACTGTTAATATGTCGTCTTCAAGACCGAACTAAACATTCCAGTAATAAAACTTAGGAGTTTCCATATTGTTATGACAACCAAGGCAGATAGACCGAGCAGATATGTTTAATCACGTTTTTTTCGATGTGCTCGGTGTTTTGTGTCAACTTCTAATGATCCATCAAGCTAAGCGAAGCACAAAAATAAACAAACAGACAGCAAGAGCATCTGTAAAACAAACAACCTACAAAGAGATGAGTTTCCATCAACACAAAAATACTAACATCATCACACTAAATGGAAATAGCTTAGCCTTTAGTTCTGAGATATTAATATGGTTTCATTATTTCAATAGAAGTCATATATTTTTGGATTCTCATTGGTGTGGACCTAAGACTCGTGCTGGTCGTGAAAATTGTATTATAGAAACTGAAATAATATGTTTCATACTGAAGTTTCTTTAAACGGTTATTGCTCGAAACATGAATTCTAAAGTAATCATAAAATGTCTTTTATTATAGAAATGGAAAAAAATCAAAACAGAGAGATGAGAGTTAATAAACCACGACATTTTATTTGTCAAACTGGTACTTTAGTTGAACACCAGAGTTTCTCTTCAAAATATTTAAATGTTATAGAAGAACACGGTGTAATCCAAGAAGATTTCAGTCATACAAACAATAAGTAGAGATTCACTCCAGTTTGTTGAGGAAGGATGAAATCGTTTCAAAATCGTTGCAGTCAGGCATCATGGTACCACCAAACTGGACGCAGGCTTCAGCACACTCTTTCCCTTCGAAGTGGGCCCCGTAGATCTGTTTACACTGTCCGCAGTTCTTGATGCACAGCGAAACGCGGTTAAACCCTTCGGCCATGTGGTTGTCATAGCAACAGATCAACAATAGGATCAGACATGTTTTAAGGAGATGCTAGAAGTGACCATCTGCTCGAGAAACGAGACGAAACGCAAAAGAAAATCGACAGGTTAATATTTCTCAATATGTGATAATCAATAAACAATTGGAAAAACACTATTGAAAAAACTAAAATTATAACAATCAAATAAAAATATGAATTTTAAAATAATTAAATAATTAAATTTATAACAAAGATGTACAAATGTGAAATATTTAATTATAAAACGAAATAAAAATGATAATTGTTAAAAATTACTGCTAAAAGAGTCAACATTTTTACGAAGTTCAATAATTCAGTCAAATATTTATATATATAACAAAAGGATGTTTTTATAATTCATTGTACTTCTTGAGGTATAATATTACATATCTTATATTCTATACATTCAACTTTTCTACAATTTTAGTCATTATCTATTCTCTGGATATAATGGATATAAACATTGTTTAGAATTATTTGTTTTAAATAAAGTAACTATAACACTGTATGAAGTATCACTACACCATAATGTTTCTCATATTTCTAGTCACTTTTTATAAACGCTGGCACCCTAGTGGTTAAACGACAGTGTACTGGCTTTAGACACGAAAAATCTGACCAAGTGATACTCTACAGTTGTTAACATAATGAGTTAAACTTATGTTTGTACACTTTAAGGTGTGAAAAGGGATATTTCATATCGTATAAAATTACAAACTGTTTACACTATCGGTTAAAAATAATACAATGTTTTTCTACAAATTGTGGTAGATAGCTAATCAACCTACTGTTTTTACGGTTGGTATGAGTGTGTATGTAAGTATATGAGGAACTCGTTTCTGAGAAACAAAACAGTTTGGATAACTGACACCATAATATAGAGCAACTGTTTCGATATATTCAAATAGGATGCAATCGATCTTACAAAAACATAAGGATTTTGTTCTGGTAACTAGAGTAACGTCTGAATTATTGTTTCTGATCGCTAGCCACGAATCACTATGGTCACACAAATTATCCAAACATTGCATATCAGAGAGAACTTTTACAACCCTATGTCGCTGATTTGTCCTTTAAACCATATGAGGCAACTAAATGTACAACCATTGAAACGGAATTTATGTAAACCATTTAATTATTTTTAAACATTGTTAAACTTCTTATATGATTTAATAATTGAATGTTTGTAACAGTAAACACCAGTTCGAGGTTAACTGCAAAACGTTATGTTTAATATAATTCAAAACATATTTTCTCACTTTTACGTCGAGGTGTCTATTACACAGAATATCGAGTTCTCCCCACGCGAGTGTTACCACTTTGTGACAAGATGGTTCCCTTCCAGTGTAGATAGTTTCAGTTTCTTAGATGAAGGAAAAGTCTACTTTATATACAAAAGAAAACACATCTATAATGGTCAGTGTGAGGTCCATGTTTAAAAGCCTGACCACGGGTCACTAAGTTGGTTAACTCCTGTCTCTCATCGGCCTAGCCAATGAACGTCAAGACGTTTAATAACTATTCTGTTCTCACATACTCGTTATTAAAATGAAAGTTACTCTAATTTTCAGTAGATACTATAACAAAACGGTGTTTGAAGAACTCTATGCATCGATGAAAATATAAATACATAAAACAAATGTATAGGCAGCCGTTTCTAGTTGAAACAGAACAAGTTTTGGTAGTTTTATGTTATTATATCTTCTAAAATGAACGAATATTAAATGATGAAGACCTTCTGTGTTTCTTTGAACAAATAAATCTGAGTAATTATAAGTTATAAGTTATTTAAAATACCAGTACAATATTAACAATTAATGTTTTTTTAGGATAAAACGGTTAATACGTTTTAAGATAACATAATGTCTAGGGACAACAAGAGACCTGTTGGTCCATCTCGGCTTTCCCATCTTGTAGGCCAAACTAAATTATCAAATTAAAACAGTAAATGCAGCACTTATCATTGACATATCTATCAAAATAAAATTGTCTTAGCTGGAAACGGTTTCTACCTCGTTTACGTCTGTACTTGTGTCCCGTAGTTCTATAATTTATTGCTGTTAACTATTAGAAATGTTGATGCATCAACATTATCAGTTCCTTTACAATTTTAAACACATTCAATCAGATGCCCTCTAACTCTTCTTTTTTTCAAAAGAGAACAGTATTAAGGATCTTAATCTCTCTTCATAAGACAACCTGTCTGTGTCAGGTACCATTTCAGAGGCTCTCCTCTGAATCTTTTCCAACAATTTAATTTATTTCCTGAGATAAGGAGCCCAAAACAGAACACAACACTTTATATGTGGTCTAACTAGTTTCCAAAACATTTTCACCTCTTTAGATTCAACCTTGAATATATTTGCCCTACCAATAGCAGCAACACTCTCATTGGTTGGCTTTAGAGAATTAACACCTATTACAACGGGATCCACTTTTTTGATGACACCATTAAAGTTGTTTCCATCTAAATTATACTTATAATTCAAATTATGATAACCCACATGCATAATCTTACATATATCATAATTAAAACCCATTTATTTGACCAACTCACTAAATGAACTTAATTCTTTTGTAAATCAGTAGCACTCTCTTCAGAGTAACCAAAACCCGAAACATTAATATCATAGCAAATTTAAGTAAGGCCCGGCATGGCCAAGCGCGTTAAGGGTCGTGGGTTCGCATCCCCGTCGCGCCAAACATGCTCGCCCTTTCAGCCGTGGGGGCGTTATAATGTGACGGTCAATCCTACTATTCGTTGGTAAAAGAGTAGCCCAAGAGTTGGTGGTGGGTGGTGATGACTAGCTGATGACTAATGCCAAAATAGGGACGGTTAGCACAGATAGCCCTCGAGTAGCTTTGTGCGAAATTCAAAAACAAACAAAACAAACAAACAAATTTAAGTGATTTATTGACCATTTCTTCATCCATATCATTTATGGAAATCAAAAATAGTAAAGATTCTAATACTAATTCCTTAGATACCCCATTTGTGATATTAATCCAGTTTGACTGAGCTCTATTTCTAACAACGCACTGCTTTCTTCCATCAAGCCATTCTTCCATCCAATTAGTTAACTTCCCCCACCTAGATAGATAGTTATTTTTACAATCCTTTGGTGTGATACTTTGTCAAATACGTTTTGAAAGTCCAAATACATCATATCTACAATGTAACTTTCACCTACAAAAGTAGAAACCTTTTCAAAGAATATCAAAACATTTCTAATGCAAAATCTTCCTTTGGTGGAACAATGTTGACTATCCATCAAAGTATCTAAACTTTGTTAGATGATTTTACAAAATATGTTCTATGAAACTTTCCAAAACTTTTCCCACAACTGATGTAAGAATAAAAGATCTACAGTTACTAAGACAACTTGTTTTATCTTCCATGCAGACGTTGAAAAGCATTCGTTATTTTCCGAAGAGCTGGTGCTTGTCCAGTATTCAAGGACTTACAAAAATTGACAAGTTTTTAAAACTTATTTTTCATTTCAGTGTGAAAAGACACCACGTTTCGCTACGCTTCTTATCGTATGTGAATAAAATTGAATAATGAAGTGAACTGGTCACGTGTTGCAGTTAAGCAATGAAACTTAGCAGATCAAGAAGAACTGTTAAATAGAGAAAATTTATATAGCTGACTTTCAGATGCCTGTATAAAACTACATGTTAAAATGTTGTTTATTACATTACGAATATTGGACGACAGAAACAATGAAGCATTCAAAATCCTCTGTTTTGTGTTTGAGCACCTGATTTAAAGATAATCATCTTATTAAAGAAGCTGTTGTTATAAGAGACAAATACCTAGCACTATCTGGTATTCATGTATAAAATTATCATTTTCACTGTACGAAACAATATTATGTTTGATTCGTTTTTATTTATTTGTGTTCTGTTATTAAGTTTTATTCACTATACGATTCCACTAATCCTTTTACCAGTCTTACAATTATTGTATTCTAGATAACTCAGTGCTTTATGGGAAAGACCTATAAGAGAGACAAAACCATGGAAATTTTTTTTGTTTTTAATTTTGTTGCAATCAAGTCCGTTCTCAGAAAACTGGATCTGACAGGACCTCTTAGATCAAAATTACGAAAACAAATAGCACAGCTAGTCTTCAAGTAGCTTTACGTCAAATTCAGCAACAAACAGAATACAGCAGAGTTAGTTTGATGGAATTGGTCGAACAGTGTGAAATACAAATTCTTACAATCTAAATGGCAGCATAAGTTCATTCATTCGGCCAAACATGATCGCCCATACGGCTGTATGGGCGTTATACCGTGACAGTAAATTCCACTATTCATTGGTGAAAGAGTAGTCAAAGAGATGGCGGTAGGTGGACTAGCTGCCTTCTCTTTAGTCTTACATTGCTAAATTACGGAAGGTTAGCACAGATAGCCCACGTGTAGCTTCAGGTGAAATTACAAAAACAAAGAAACAAACAAAGTTCATTCGCCTGTACACATTACTGTATATAAGAAACTATTGTAAAATGAAATACTTAATTAATCTATGAACATTTTCATAAACCTTTCTAGTGAAAATTTTTTTTCTTTGTCGTTTTTGCAAGTCGTAAGAAAATGTGATTTCATGCTAAAGGTCACTGGTTGTAACAGTATCCCCATATAGATGTGCTGTTTATAATTCTTTTCATAATCCAAATTTTTAATCAACCATTAAATTGTTTAATTTTGGGAACAGTATATATATATTTTTATTTGATCGTAGAACATAACTTTTTTCGATAAAACTTTTCCATGATTTGGACACTGGATAAAATAAACAATTTATGTATGTCTCATTACAAATCAATGCTTCCAGTGGGCATAACCCTAAGGCTTACAATATTAACAATCGTGATTTTTCAGAGAATATACGGCCCCTTGCGTTGTTTTGTGTTCAAGAAAGAAACAAAAATAACAACTAATTGTTTATTCTGCTACGTATCGACAGGATCGTATACTATGAAACTAAAAATTATATTAATATTTATCATTTCACTACTATTATACTGTAATACTTATACATACATATTAGCGGTTTTTATAAAAGAATAAAAATGTCTTAATAATTTTTGGAAGTAAAGATTTTTATTCACTATCGAATTCATAACTAAATGTTTCTTATTCTACAAGGCTTCGAATTTTAAAAAATAAATATTTATATCGATGTTAGGTCAAAATTATTTTTAAAAAAGTCTTCGATGTCAGGCCTAGATACTTTTGAAACAACTATTATCAGTTGTGATATACATATACATATATACACACAAGATAACTTTAAAACATCAACGTTCTTTCAGAACACCAAGGAAAGAAAATAATTTTAAAGAGACAGAAATCGTCACTACAGGTAATTTTGAATAAAGTTTTCGGCATTTTCTGCTAAAACATCTTATGATATAGGCAATCAAGACTCAGACAATCTTGCCATAATTTATAACCGTTGATAAGAAAGAGGTAAATCAGTAAGCGGTCCTCTCCGCCCATATGGCTACTCTTAACTGAATACTGTGAATAACTGTTACGTCGTTAACAACCCTTTAGCTGACAGAACAAAACATGTTCTGGGATATATTGTGGATCGTAACATTCGATCATTAAGTGATAAAATATCGAAATGTTCTATCAAGACCATAAAATATATATGATGTATTTCATGTATATATGGCAGACTTAAAATAAAATGAATAAATTATAACTGTTTTGACCTAAACAGACTTACACATTTTTAATTTATGTATCTTCCTTTTTCAACTAATGTAATTTTCGACTTCTTATAGGTTTTCCTTCAAAATTGATTGTTCTTTAAAAAATCTGAATTGTTGAACATAATTCGTGGCTTTCATGCGCTTTTTAATTCTTTCTGTTAATTGTTTCTTTTTACATTCCAACCAATAAACAGAGGTAGTAAAAAGGGTCGATAAAATTTTTATCCAATAAGCAAAATTGTTACAAAAGAGTTGTGAAGGAGAGTTGGAAGCGTCTTTTATCAGTCTATAGGGTCGGAATTAAAAACTTGAAGCATCTTCCTCCACTAAGAAAAGGGTTGAAAGTATTTTTATCCAATAAACAAGAACTGTTGAAAAATATTTCAAACATCCATAGCCAATAAAAAGGCCGGTACAAAAGCATCTATTCAATAAGTAGAGTTGTTAAATAAAGTAGTAAAAATCTGTTATTCAAATAAACGGGTTTGATTAAAGATTAAAGAAAAAGGGCTGAAAACATTATTCTCTAATAAATAGAGTTTTTGTAACAAATTGTTGAAAATTCCTTTATCCAGTAAAACAGTAAAACAAAGCTGGTTAAAGATTAAAGAGGGTTGAACTCATTTTATCCAATAAACGTTTCGTTGCTGATGAAATGGTGTGTTTGGACTTTGTTGACCGCATGAAATAAAACTCCGAATTTTAGCATTATAATTCTAAAAAATTACCATCGACAAATCGGATTACTGACAGTAAAACAAAAAGGATCGTAAGGAAATCTTATAAATCTACCCTATCCAACAAACAAGACAAGAACGAAAAACATGAGAAATCTCAAAGTTTGAACTAAAATCTTTTACGGAAAATAAAAAAAATTACTGAATTTTTAGGTGATATAGCGACATACTGATATACGTAAACTTTTTTTTAAATAAAGGTATTTTTTAATGAAAAGAATAAATTCTTTCATTGCTAAGAAAAGTGCAACAACTCAAAATTATTTCTTCCGGTGATATGAATAGAAGTAGCTAAAAATCAGTTCTCCCATATATTGAAGATTACCACTAATAAAAATAACCTCTTTCGTTATTAAAATCAGTTCTTCTGTTGATAAGAAAATAAGCAGTTATTAATAATCAGTTCTTCTTGTTGATAAGAAGAGAAGCCGTAATTGTTTGTTTGTTTTTGGATTTCGCACAAAGCTACTCGAGGGCTATCTGTGCTAGCCGTCCCTAAGTTAGTAATGTAAGACAAGAGGGAAAGCAGCTAGTCATCACCACCCACCGCCAACTCTTGGGCTATTCTTTAACCAACGAATCGTTGGATTGACCGTTACATTATAATGCCTCCACGGCTGAAAGGGCGAGCATGTTTGACGCGACGAGGATGCGAACCTGTGACCCTCCGATTACGGGTCGCACGCCTTAACACGCTTGGCCATGACAGGCCGTTGCCGTAATTGTAAATCAGTTCTTCTGTTGATAAGGGGCCCGGCATGGCCTAGCGCGTTAAGGCGTGCACTTCGTAATCTGGGGGTCGCGGGTTCGCGCCCGAGTCGCGCCAAACATGCTCGCCCTCCCAGCCGTGGGGGCGTTATAATGTAACGGTCAATCCCACTATTCGTTGGTAAAAGAGTAGCCCAAGAGTTGGCGGTGGGTGGTGATGACTAGCTGCCTTCCCTCTAGTCTTACACTGCTAAATTAGGGACGGCTAGCACAGATAGCCCTCGAGTAGCTTTGTGCGAAATTCCAAAACAAACAAATCTGTTGATAAGAAGAGAAGCCGTAATGGAAAAATCAGTTCTTTTCTTGGCAAGAAGATAGAAGTGTGCATACCACAAAGAGGTATGTCTTAAAAGTATTTATCATATAAAGAGAGCAAACCACACATTATTAGTCTCTTGACGTTCAACCTATTTAACAATTTGCGTGACAGCTCACTGAAGCTTGCTTGTGGACCCCTCACCCCTGAAAAAAACAATAAACAGTACGTAGGTCCTACGTAGGTCCGAGATTTCTTATTGCGGTGCTTGTCAAGAGATTAAAAATTTCCTTAGATAAATTCATCCGTAGGGTTGTTATTCATATATGTTGAACATAACGTGTATGCACATTCATACAAAATATTACTTTCAGTTCTGTGGTTGTGATTGTAACCATTTGGGTGGGCACCCAGTGGCTAAATTATATACACACTCGACAGGGCCTTATAGTACAAAGTGTGAAGATTCATAACGTAAAATAAATGTTATGAATTACAATACACATGAGGGAATGTTACCATTGTAGCGAAAGCTATTTTATAAATTAGATATTGTGGACAGCAAAAAACATTTCCACGTTCCAGAATTATTTCACATTTCACAATCCTTTACTAGAGTAACCATAATAGTACTAACTGAAATATTTCTTAAACAACCGATTCTTTTGCTTCTCCCAATTCTGTAACTAAAAAAAAAGACCCGCAAGATATTTGCAATGAAATTAATATCTTTATAGTAGAATTACATCTTTAAAAGTAGGACCATAGACCTAGACCATGATCGAATTATTTTTCCATTTAATTAACTTAACAGGAATCAAACGAATGTCAATAATTAAACTGATCGAAGAGAATTTTCAATTTTAAACTACTACAAAAGAATTATGATCTCAGACATTGAAATGTAAAATTCCATTTGTCTTAAGCCTAACAATAGTTTAATCTTTATTAAGTACGGCTTGTACTCGACAAAGTGATTTTGTTTGTTTGTTTGTTTTGGAATTTCGCACAAAGCTAGTCGAGGGCTATCTGTGCTAGCCGTCCCTAATTTAGCAGTGTAATACTAGAGGGAAGGCAGCTAGTCATCACCACCAACCGCCAACTCTTGGGCTACTCTTTTACCAACGAAAAGTGGGATTGACCGTCACATTATAACGCCCCCACGGCTGGGAGTGCGAGCATGTTTAGCGCGACTCGGGCGCGAATCCGCGACCCTCAGATTACGAAGCGCACGCCTTAACGCGCTAGGCCATGCCAGGCCCCAACAAAGTGATAAATCACCATTTTAACTTGTGTACGTTACCTTATTTAGTTAGGGTTAAACTTTGCCGCACTTAATTATTCGTATATAACTTTCTAATTTCATTCTACGACATAACTTAACTTTGAATAACTTAAGATCAGTGATTTGACTGTATAAACAGTAGTGAAAAAATGTCCATTTTCTATAACAATACAAACAACGGATATTTGTCATTATATAGAGAACGCACGCACAAGAGATTTTACTAACAAGTGTTGAGTACTTTTTCTACAGTGTTTGCTGATAATTCTTAATCACATTTTCTGCCATTTTTTAAAATAAATTTAACACAAGAAAATAATGTCAAGTGGTATTGGACCGGGCGTTACCTAATGATTAAACAACGATTAAATAACATTATCATTCCAAATTAACTCAAAGAGACACTATCACCCAGAACTAACTCCAAATGACATTATCACAAGGACCTAACTCGACATGATAGTGTTACCTGGAGCTAACTACTACTGATAATATTGCTTGGAGCTAATTCTATATGACGTTATTACTGCCTGGAATTAAATCCAAATTACAGTATTACCCAAAACGAAATAGAAATGTCAATATTACCCGTCATTCATATCAAAAAACCTAGTATTTAATATTAGGGATTTTCGCCGATATGACCAAGCTTCAATATGTCGTTTTGACGACCATGTCAGCTAGTCAAGCTTCAATATGTCGTCATGACGACCACATCAGTCAGCTTCATTAGTCAGTGTTCAATATGACTGTTAATATGTCGTCTTCAAGACCGAACTAAACATTCCAGTAATAAAACTTAGGAGTTTCCATATTGTTATGACAACCAAGGCAGATAGACCGAGCAGATATGTTTAATCACGTTTTTTCGATGTGCTCGGTGTTTTGTGTCAACTTCTAATGATCCATCAAGCTAAGCGAAGCACAAAAATAAACAAACAGACAGCAAGAGCATCTGTAAAACAAACAACCTACAAAGAGATGAGTTTCCATCAACACAAAAATACTAACATCATCACACTAAATGGAAATAGCTTAGCCTTTAGTTCTGAGATATTAATATGGTTTCATTATTTCAATAGAAGTCATATATTTTTGGATTCTCATTGGTGTGGACCTAAGACTCGTGCTGGTCGTGAAAATTGTATTATAGAAACTGAAATAATATGTTTCATACTGAAGTTTCTTTAAACGGTTATTGCTCGAAACATGAATTCTAAAGTAATCATAAAATGTCTTTTATTATAGAAATGGAAAAAAATCAAAACAGAGAGATGAGAGTTAATAAACCACGACATTTTATTTGTCAAACTGGTACTTTAGTTGAACACCAGAGTTTCTCTTCAAAATATTTAAATGTTATAGAAGAACACGGTGTAATCCAAGAAGATTTCAGTCATACAAACAATAAGTAGAGATTCACTCCAGTTTGTTGAGGAAGGATGAAATCGTTTCAAAATCGTTGCAGTCAGGCATCATGGTACCACCAAACTGGACGCAGGCTTCAGCACACTCTTTCCCTTCGAAGTGGGCCCCGTAGATCTGTTTACACTGTCCGCAGTTCTTGATGCACAGCGAAACGCGGTTAAACCCTTCGGCCATGTGGTTGTCATAGCAACAGATCAACAATAGGATCAGACATGTTTTAAGGAGATGCTAGAAGTGACCATCTGCTCGAGAAACGAGACGAAACGCAAAAGAAAATCGACAGGTTAATATTTCTCAATATGTGATAATCAATAAACAATTGGAAAAACACTATTGAAAAAACTAAAATTATAACAATCAAATAAAAATATGAATTTTAAAATAATTAAATAATTAAATTTATAACAAAGATGTACAAATGTGAAATATTTAATTATAAAACGAAATAAAAATGATAATTGTTAAAAATTACTGCTAAAAGAGTCAACATTTTTACGAAGTTCAATAATTCAGTCAAATATTTATATATATAACAAAAGGATGTTTTATAATTCATTGTACTTCTTGAGGTATAATATTACATATCTTATATTCTATACATTCAACTTTTCTACAATTTTAGTCATTATCTATTCTCTGGATATAATGGATATAAACATTGTTTAGAATTATTTGTTTTAAATAAAGTAACTATAACACTGTATGAAGTATCACTACACCATAATGTTTCTCATATTTCTAGTCACTTTTTATAAACGCTGGCACCCTAGTGGTTAAACGACAGTGTACTGGCTTTAGACACGAAAAATCTGACCAAGTGATACTCTACAGTTGTTAACATAATGAGTTAAACTTATGTTTGTACACTTTAAGGTGTGAAAAGGGATATTTCATATCGTATAAAATTACAAACTGTTTACACTATCGGTTAAAAATAATACAATGTTTTTCTACAAATTGTGGTAGATAGCTAATCAACCTACTGTTTTTACGGTTGGTATGAGTGTGTATGTAAGTATATGAGGAACTCGTTTCTGAGAAACAAAACAGTTTGGATAACTGACACCATAATATAGAGCAACTGTTTCGATATATTCAAATAGGATGCAATCGATCTTACAAAAACATAAGGATTTTGTTCTGGTAACTAGAGTAACGTCTGAATTATTGTTTCTGATCGCTAGCCACGAATCACTATGGTCACACAAATTATCCAAACATTGCATATCAGAGAGAACTTTTACAACCCTATGTCGCTGATTTGTCCTTTAAACCATATGAGGCAACTAAATGTACAACCATTGAAACGGAATTTATGTAAACCATTTAATTATTTTTAAACATTGTTAAACTTCTTATATGATTTAATAATTGAATGTTTGT
This sequence comes from Tachypleus tridentatus, assembly GCF_004210375.1. NCBI lineage: Eukaryota > Metazoa > Arthropoda > Merostomata > Xiphosura > Limulidae > Tachypleus > Tachypleus tridentatus. The sequence continues at coordinate 163,228,834 of NC_134831.1, read as the reverse complement.
AACAGTAAACACCAGTTCGAGGTTAACTGCAAAACGTTATGTTTAATATAATTCAAAACATATTTTCTCACTTTTACGTCGAGGTGTCTATTACACAGAATATCGAGTTCTCCCCACGCGAGTGTTACCACTTTGTGACAAGATGGTTCCCTTCCAGTGTAGATAGTTTCAGTTTCTTAGATGAAGGAAAAGTCTACTTTATATACAAAAGAAAACACATCTATAATGGTCAGTGTGAGGTCCATGTTTAAAAGCCTGACCACGGGTCACTAAGTTGGTTAACTCCTGTCTCTCATCGGCCTAGCCAATGAACGTCAAGACGTTTAATAACTATTCTGTTCTCACATACTCGTTATTAAAATGAAAGTTACTCTAATTTTCAGTAGATACTATAACAAAACGGTGTTTGAAGAACTCTATGCATCGATGAAAATATAAATACATAAAACAAATGTATAGGCAGCCGTTTCTAGTTGAAACAGAACAAGTTTTGGTAGTTTTATGTTATTATATCTTCTAAAATGAACGAATATTAAATGATGAAGACCTTCTGTGTTTCTTTGAACAAATAAATCTGAGTAATTATAAGTTATAAGTTATTTAAAATACCAGTACAATATTAACAATTAATGTTTTTTTAGGATAAAACGGTTAATACGTTTTAAGATAACATAATGTCTAGGGACAACAAGAGACCTGTTGGTCCATCTCGGCTTTCCCATCTTGTAGGCCAAACTAAATTATCAAATTAAAACAGTAAATGCAGCACTTATCATTGACATATCTATCAAAATAAAATTGTCTTAGCTGGAAACGGTTTCTACCTCGTTTACGTCTGTACTTGTGTCCCGTAGTTCTATAATTTATTGCTGTTAACTATTAGAAATGTTGATGCATCAACATTATCAGTTCCTTTTACAATTTTAAACACATTCAATCAGATGCCCTCTAACTCTTCTTTTTTTTCAAAAGAGAACAGTATTAAGGATCTTAATCTCTCTTCATAAGACAACCTGTCTGTGTCAGGTACCATTTCAGAGGCTCTCCTCTGAATCTTTTCCAACAATTTAATTTATTTCCTGAGATAAGGAGCCCAAAACAGAACACAACACTTTATATGTGGTCTAACTAGTTTCCAAAACATTTTCACCTCTTTAGATTCAACCTTGAATATATTTGCCCTACCAATAGCAGCAACACTCTCATTGGTTGGCTTTAGAGAATTAACACCTATTACAACGGGATCCACTTTTTTGATGACACCATTAAAGTTGTTTCCATCTAAATTATACTTATAATTCAAATTATGATAACCCACATGCATAATCTTACATATATCATAATTAAAACCCATTTATTTGACCAACTCACTAAATGAACTTAATTCTTTTGTAAATCAGTAGCACTCTCTTCAGAGTAACCAAAACCCGAAACATTAATATCATAGCAAATTTAAGTAAGGCCCGGCATGGCCAAGCGCGTTAAGGGTCGTGGGTTCGCATCCCCGTCGCGCCAAACATGCTCGCCCTTTCAGCCGTGGGGGCGTTATAATGTGACGGTCAATCCTACTATTCGTTGGTAAAAGAGTAGCCCAAGAGTTGGTGGTGGGTGGTGATGACTAGCTGATGACTAATGCCAAAATAGGGACGGTTAGCACAGATAGCCCTCGAGTAGCTTTGTGCGAAATTCAAAAACAAACAAAACAAACAAACAAATTTAAGTGATTTATTGACCATTTCTTCATCCATATCATTTATGGAAATCAAAAATAGTAAAGATTCTAATACTAATTCCTTAGATACCCCATTTGTGATATTAATCCAGTTTGACTGAGCTCTATTTCTAACAACGCACTGCTTTCTTCCATCAAGCCATTCTTCCATCCAATTAGTTAACTTTCCCCACCTAGATAGATAGTTATTTTTACAATCCTTTGGTGTGATACTTTGTCAAATACGTTTTGAAAGTCCAAATACATCATATCTACAATGTAACTTTCACCTACAAAAGTAGAAACCTTTTCAAAGAATATCAAAACATTTCTAATGCAAAATCTTCCTTTGGTGGAACAATGTTGACTATCCATCAAAGTATCTAAACTTTGTTAGATGATTTTACAAAATATGTTCTATGAAACTTTCCAAAACTTTTCCCACAACTGATGTAAGAATAAAAGATCTACAGTTACTAAGACAACTTGTTTTATCTTCCATGCAGACGTTGAAAAGCATTCGTTATTTTCCGAAGAGCTGGTGCTTGTCCAGTATTCAAGGACTTACAAAAATTGACAAGTTTTTAAAACTTATTTTTCATTTCAGTGTGAAAAGACACCACGTTTCGCTACGCTTCTTATCGTATGTGAATAAAATTGAATAATGAAGTGAACTGGTCACGTGTTGCAGTTAAGCAATGAAACTTAGCAGATCAAGAAGAACTGTTAAATAGAGAAAATTTATATAGCTGACTTTCAGATGCCTGTATAAAACTACATGTTTAAATGTTGTTTATTACATTACGAATATTGGACGACAAGAATAATGGAGCATTTGAAAGTTCCTTACCTTGTGTTTGAGCACCTGATTTAAAGATAATCATCTTATTAAAGAAGCTGTTGTTATAAGAGACAAATACCTAGCACTATCTGGTATTCATGTATAAAATTATCATATTTTCTCCTACGAAACAATATTATGTTTAATTCGCTTTTATTTATTTGTGTTCTATCATTTAGTTTTATTCACTATATGATTCTGCTTATCCTTTTGCCAGTCTTACAATTATAGTAATTTAGATAACTCAGTGTCTTATGTGAAAGACTGAAAGGAAAGGCAAAAACTGGGCAAATGTTTTATTTAATTTTGTTGTAATCAAGTCCGTTCTCGGAAAACTAGGTCTGATAGGGCCTCTAAATTTAAAATTAAGAAAACAGTTAGCATAGTTAATCCTCAAGTAGCTTTTCGTCAAATTCAGCAACAAACATAAAACAGCCTTTTTTATTTGATGTAATGTTCCGAGAAGTGTAAAATGTAAATTTGTATAATCTAAATGGCAGCATAATTTCATTCATTCAGCCAAACATGCTTGCCCTTTCAGCCGTGGTGGTGTTATATCGTAACAGTAAATTCCACTAGTCATTGGTAAAAGAGTTGGCAGAAGGTGGTGAAGAGTAGCTGTCTTCTCTTTAGTCTTACACTGCTAAATTTCTGACGACTAGCGCAGATAGCATCTTGTAGATCTACGTCGAATGAACTTGTTTGTTTGTTTGTATATAACAAATTATTGTAGAATTAAACACTTAATTGATCGATGAATATTTTCATAAGCCTTTCTTGTCGTTTTTGGAAATCGTAACAAAATGTGATATCATATTTACGGTCGCTGGTAGTAACAGAAACCCTAAATAGATGCGCCGTTGATAATTCAAAATTTTAATTGTGTGAACAATATATATTATTTTAGTTCATTGTCGAACGTAACTTTACACGATAAATATTTTCCAAGATTTGGACACTTGATAAAATAAATATTTTATGTAAGTCTTATTACAAATCAGTTGCTTTCAGAGTTCTTAACGCTAAGGCTTACACTATCAAAAATCGTGGCAGTCAGTGCAAATACAACCCATTGTGTTCAAGAAAGAAACAAAAATAACAAATAATGATTTCTGCTGCTACCTATCGACAAAATCGTATGCTATGAAACTAATACTTAATTAAGTCAATATTTATCATTTCATTATTATTATACTGTATTATTTAGACGTACATGTTATCAGCATTTAATAAATAATTTTATAAATGAATTAAAATATATTAATAATTCTTGAACGTAAAGATTTTTCCTCTCTTTCGAATTCATAACTAAATGTTTATTATTCTACCAAGCTTTAATTCTTTTATATTGATGTTGATGCCTACATAATTTTAAGAAAAGTATTCGGTGTTAGACCTTAATAATTTTTAAAAGAACTATCATCAGTTGCGATACATATATATATATATACACAAAAAATCCAAAACATTAACGTTCTCTCGAAGCATCACGGAAGAAAAGAATTTTAAAGAGACAGATATCGTCACTACAGGTACTTTTTAAAGAAAGTTTTAGGCATTTTCAATCTGAACTTCTTATGAGCTAATTGGTCAAGGCTCAGGCAGTCTTGCCTGTAATTTATAACCTTTGATAAGAAAGAGGGAAATCAGCAAGCATCATCCTCCGCCTATACGGCTACTCTTAAATGAATATTGTGACTAACTGTTACGTATGTAACAACCCTTTAGTTGGCAGCACAAAGCATGTTAAGCGATGTATTATGGCTCGTAACGTTCAATTATTAAGTGATGAAATATCGAAATATTCTATCAGGGCTAAATATTTATATAATTTATTTCATCTATATATATATGACAGACTTAAAATAAAAATGGATAACTTATAACCGGTTTGACCTAAACGGACTTACACATTAATTTATGTAATTTTCTTTTTCAATTAATGTACTTTCCTACTTTTATATGTTTTCCTTCAA